>NC_084739.1:55410334-55710334 GCF_033978785.1 Entelurus aequoreus
CAGTTTATTAATATTAACTATGTGCTTCAACACAGAACAGTTAATATTGTATGTATAGCTTCTAAACAAGAAGAGGTTCTAGCACATCAACATCGGATCAATACTAGTCCTTTACCATCTCATTATTACCATAGAAATGGCAACTATGTAATTCTAGGGACACGATAAAGGCTTAAATAATTTCAAACACATATCCTTACAATAACCACAACTATAAGCGTTTGTCCTACGTGTAGTTAGTAATTAGTTGTGGACAGAAGAAACCTGAAATGTTTTGACACGGAATCAGTTTTTGTGCAACATTGATCGCAGCAAATAATAGATTTGACTTACAGTTGTGTCAACGTCACAATCGATCACACGCCTGCTAATGGCATCATAATAGTAAAAATGAAATGTGTCCTGTTCACTGTCCCAGGTGTATAAATATTACATATTTGAAGCCACATATTTAGGTTTTGGCGCTGACTCCCTTATCTCCCAAAGAAAAGCATCTAATTGGCTGTCGTTCATAACTAACCCCCACCACTCTTTACAATGTACGCCATTTAAAGGCCTACTGAAATCCACTACTACCGACCACGCAGTCTGATAGTTTATATATCAATGATGAAATCTTAACATTGCAACACATGCCAATACGGCTGGTTAACTTATAAAGTGCAATTTTAAATTTCCCGCGAAACTTCCGGTTGAAAACGTCTATGTATGATGACGTATGCGCGTGACGTCAATGGTTGAAACGGAAGTATTAGGACACCATTGTATCCAATACAAAAAGCTCTGTTTTCATCGCAAAATTCCACAGTATTCTGGACATCTGTGTTGGTGAATCTTTTGCAATTTGTTTAATGAACAATGAAGACTGCAAAGAAGAAAGCTGTAGGTGGGATCTGTGTATTAGCGGCTGGCTGCAGCAACACAACCAGGAGGACTTTGACTTGGATAGCAGACGCGCTATCCGACGCTAGCCGCTGACCGCATCGATGATCGGGTGAAGTCCTTCGTCGCTCCGTCGATCGCTGGAACGCAGGTGAGCACGGGTGTTGATGAGCAGATGAGGGCTGGCTGGCGTAGGTGGATAGCTAATGTTTTTAGCATATCTCTGTGAGGTCCGTAGCTAAGTTAGCTTCAATGCGTCGTTAGCAATAACCATTGTTAAGCTTCGCCAGGCTGGAAAGCATTAACCGTATAGTTACAGGTCCATGGTTTAATAGTATTGTTGATTTTCTGTCTATCCTTCCAGTCAGGGGTTTATTTCTTTTGTTTCTATCTGCAGTTAAGCCTGATGCTATCAAGTTAGCTCCGTAGCTAAAGTGCTTCGCCGATGTATTGTCGTGGAGATAAAAGTCACTGTGAATGTCCATTTCGCATTCTCGACTCTCATTTTCAGAGGATATAGTATCCGAGGTGGTTTGAAATACAAATCCGTGATCACAATTAGAAAAGGAGAAAGTGTTGAATCCAATGAGCCCTTGTACCTAAGTTACGGTCAGAGCGAAAAAAGATACGTCCTGCACTGCACTCTAGTCCTTCACTCTCACGTTCCTCATTCACAAATCTTTCATCCTGGCTCAAATTAATGGGGTAATCGTCGCTTTCTCGGTCCGAATCGCTCTCGCTGCTGGTGTAAACAATGGGGAAATGTGAGGAGCCTTTCAACCTGCAACGTCACGCTACTTCCGGTACAGGCAAGGCTTTTTTTATCAGCGACCAAAAGTTGCGAACTTTATCGTCGATGTTCTCTACTAAATCCTTTCAGCAAAAATATGGCAATATCGCGAAATGATCAAGTATGCACATAGAATGGATCTGCTATCCCCGTTTAAATAAAAAAAATTCATTTCAGTAGGCTTTAAGAGCTGTGATTGGACATATTCCGAATTTGCTCCACCATTGACTACACAAAATTAATATGATTGGATTTAGTTTCTGTCAACAATATTGTTACGTACTAACATGCCAGTTACTTGTTTTAACATCTTAGTCGACGTGCCCTTGTTTTGATTACTGATAATCTTATTTTAAACTGCTCCAATGTCCATTCATCCATTTTCTTGTCCCTTCCAATGTAAAACATTTTAATAAACAAATAAAATAAAAAAAAAGAGCTTCCAGCCCAGGGCGGGCAAGGCTTACTTTGTGGCCGGGCCTAGCCCTCCCAGGCCCGCCCATGATGCGGGGTTTGAGCTGGTTGCTTGCACCTGTACTGATTGGAGAACTGGCAGCAACCAATCCAGAGGGCGCTTAAAGTCAGCTAACACGTCATCTTTAAACAGTGTGATGTGGATGTGGATGACAGCAGTTTCTTTCATTAAAAAATTGCAGCTAATTTTTATACTTCGCAAACTAATTTTGTGGCGGCGTGACGGATTAAACATGTTCGCTGGCAATGGAGAGTTCCCGCTTCTTGTAGATCATAGATACACACGCACATATTGTATTATACGCATGCGCTTCTGAGTGCACGCGCATGCGTTGTATTACACGCTCCCAAATCTGCTCAAGTCATACAGCCTATCAAGGGTTCTTTCTGATTGGGGACAGACAGACAACTTAAAACACACGTACACGGATCTGAATACACACACTTGGATACAGACACACAAATTAGTACACATGCACGCGAATTGGATTACAACGCACACAGATTGAGATACAATAATAATTGCAAATAATTTAGCTACAATAGTTCTTCCATAAGAGGGGATGTCCAGATTGGCCAAAAAAATATCAAGATCAGGAGTAGAACAATGAGAAGATGAGAAGACGGATGCATAGGAATTCCTAAATACATTCTTGAGTTTATGGTCATCCGTAGATACACCTGAATCAGATTGAATCTGCGAACATAATGGGGTGCTAATATCCGGCGTAGTTGATGAGCTAATAGTTTACCAGCTGTATCGCCATGTTCATAAAACTGAGACCTTGGACTGAGTATTTGTTCAGTAGCACTGTCTGTCGCAAGGACATCCAGTTTTGCCTTTCCTTATAAGCGTCTGGGTTTTGAGAGGTGGAGTACAAGTTATCTAACAGAGAAATTCGTTGTGTCAAATTAGTATTCTTCCTGGGTTTTTTCTCATAACTTGTACAGGATATTATCTGCCCCCTAATGTATGCTTTCAGCGCCAGACAGAGTACAGAGGGTAACATCCCGGGAATCTTGTTCAAGAGCAAAAAAATATCTATATGACGCAAAACAAAATCCAAAAAGTCCTCATGTAAAAGTAATCGTATATATAGACGTCAAGACGCACGTGTTATTGTCAGTTTATATAGAGTAAATCTCTTGAAATTGGAACATGATCAAAGATAACAATTGCATCATATTTGCATAGATGAAAGTAATTTATTAATAACGAGAAAGTAGTCAATGCAGGTAAAAGTGTGATAGAAGTAGAGAAAAGGAACATTGCCTTTTAGAGGATTAAAAAAGCGCGCAGACATCTGAAACAGACAATTATTTAATAAAAGACTGAATTACCTTAGCGGACCTTGAGGGTAGGATGTTTCAATCAACAATCAAGCCGGGGATCAAGCCAACAGTCAAAGTTTCCTCCTAGTTTTAAATAGGGAAATTCAGAAAAAGACGTTTGAAAAAGGTGTGATCGTCATAGTTGGGAGCATAAACATTTACGAGGGCTACTGGGGTGTTGGAAATCTGACCAGTGATAACAACACACCCCCCATTGGGATCAGAAATACTATTGGAGTGTACAAAAGGAACAGATTTATGTAGCAAAATAGCAACTTCCTGTCATGACCTATCAATTCGAGGTCATGTCTTGTATAATTTTTGGGTGTCAAACCGCTGCCAACTCCTCCCGCACCCTCCCATGACTTTGGACTTGTTTTGCTTGAAATGTCAGCAATCCGTCCCTTAAGGGGCGGTATTGTCATGACCTTTGAATTTGAGGTCATGTCTTCTTTAGGTTATGGGTTTACTTCCTGTTTTACGCTCTTATTTGGTTCCCACTTCCTTTCTGTATGTGTTGGTTTGCAGTGGCTTTACCTTGCTTCCAGGTGATTTGCGATTCTGTTTCACCTGCTACTAATTATCAACTGAGGACTATTTAAACAAGCTTCATAGCCATACTTGCCAACCTTGAGACCTCCGATTTCAGGAGGTGGGGGCGTGGTCGGGGTGGGGCGGGGGGCGTGGTTGGGCGGGGACGTGGTTGGGGGCGTGGTTAAGAGGGGAGGAGTATATTTACAGCTAGAATTCACCAAGTCAAGTATTTCATATATATTTGTATATACATATATATATATATATATATATATATATATATATATATATATATATATATATATATATATATATACATATATACATACATATATATATACATATACATATATATATATATATATATAAAATAAAAATATATATATATATAGTAGAATTCACTGAAAGTCAAGTATTTCTCTATATATATATATATATATAAGAAATACTTGACTTTCAGTGAATTCTACTATATATATATATATTTATTTTATATATATATATATATGTATGTATATATGTATATATATATATATATATATATATATATATATATATATATATATATATATATATATACATATATACATACATATATATATATATATAAAATAAATATATATAGTAGAATTCACTGAAAGTCAAGTATTTCTCTCTCTATATATATATATATATATATATATATATATATATATATATATATATATATATATATATACATATATACATACATATATATATACATATACATATATATATATATATATATATATATACATATATATATATATATATATATATATATATATATAAAATAAATATATATATATATATATAGTAGAATTCACTGAAAGTCAAGTATTTCTCTATATATATATATATATATATATATATATATATATATATATATATATATATATATATATATATATAAGAAATACTTGACTTTCAGTGAATTCTACTATATATATATATTTATTTTATATATATATATATATGTATGTATATATGTATATATATATATATATATATATATATATATATATATATATATATATATATATATATATATATATATATATATATATATATATATATATATATATATATATACTGTATATAAACAAAAGAAATACTTGAATTTCAGTGTTCATTTATTTACACATATACACACACTAACACTCCTCTACTCATTGTTGAGTTAAGGGTTGAATTGTCCATCCTTGTTCTATTCTCTGTCACAATTTTTCTAACCATGTTGAACACCCTCTCTGATGATGCATTGCTGTGTGGCACGCACAAAAGTGCTTTCATCAAATGCGCTAGAGTCTGAAATCTTCCACCTCTCCTAGCATGGCCCAAAACCGGTCAATCTTTGCTTCCTGAGGAAGATCTTCACTGCCAAGCACTTGGTAGTCCACTACTTCTTCCCGGAGGCTATCCAGGTCCAATCAAGAAAGAGGCTTGAACTTACAAGCGTATTTCTTCATCTTACTCGTCGTCGGCGTCGCCATTGCTGTATCTTCCTCGTTCTTCTGCTTCGTCTCCTTGTTGTGTGCACAGTTGTGAACTGCACTCTCTAAAAGCCGTAGATGTTATTGTCACATGTGCATGTACAGTAGATGGCAGTATTGTCCTGTTTAACAGTGTCACAACATTGCTGTTTACGGCAGACAAACTGCTTTACGGTAGACGAAAACGTGACTGCTGTTGTTGTGTGTTGTTACCGCGCTGGGAGGACGTTAATGAAACTGCCTAACAATAAACCTACATAAGAAACCAAGAACTCGCCCTCGATCATTCTACAGTTATTACGTGATTGGGCAGGCACGCTGTTTATATTGTGAGAAAGCGGACGTGAAAACAGGTCAGGTCCGCATGGAGCTGGAGGGGGCGTGGCCTCCAGCTCGGCCTGAATTTCGGGAGATTTTCGGGAGAAAATTTGTCCCGGGAGGTTTTCGGGAGAAGCGTTGAATTTCGGGAGTCTCCCGAAAAATCCGGGAGGGTTGGCAAGTATGTCCACAGCTTAGTTTGTTGTCGGGTCATTGCTTCTTTGTTACAGACACTGCTGCTTCTTAGTTGCTGCTTTCTCCTGAGGAAACCGTGAGTTTTTTGATTCTGATTCTCGCTCTGCTTTGTCCATCCATCCATCCATCCATTTTCTACCGCTTGTCCCTTTTGGGGTTGCGGCGGGTGCTGGAGCCCTTTGTTGCTTCATGGACCTTTTTGTCTTTACATTTCTGTGTACATTTTATTTGTAGCCCCTCTGTAGTTTTTGCCTTTTTTTGTATATTGCGTTGGAACTTTTGAGCACCTCTTTTTGTTATTAAATACTTTATTCACATCAACCGCCACTATGTAATTGCATCTCGGGGTCACGCCACCAACACAAAGAGCAGAACTAACACTGCCCTCGATTTTCCGAAAATGAAGAGTGTTGAGTGTGTCATATCCATCCTCTCCTCAGCCTCAGATCAGAAGGTATAAAATGAGTCTCCTGCTAAACGATTGCCTGGGCGCTCAGATGACAGGGATAATGGAATATCTTACTTTTTAAAAATTATTAAGCCCTTTTCAATTCAAACTGGTGAACCTAACGCCACACCAGCTGGACATTGCTTTTGGGTTAGGCTGGGCCACAGCAAACATATTCAAACATCAAATATATAGTACAGAAATATGAAAGTCTGTGGTGAAACTAAAAAATAATAAGCTTGACTGATGCAAAAAAAAAAGAAAAACAAAATACTGCTCCCCCCAACTCCCACCCCAAAGCTCTTGCAGAAACATCCCTCTTAACTGGGTGTGCCGAACAACCCCACCTCACAAAAAAAAAACATTGGGTCTGTTCTACACTGACATCTAGTTAGCAAATAAAGTACACTAAGGTATATGTTTGAATAAGATGAAAAAAGGCAGTTTAATTACAGCTTACTATCAAAACCTAGTTCACTGCCCAAATTAGTCAACAAGACAATACCAAAATAAAAAAAAACTTAGTAGTTATACCCACGGAACAAAGGAACTACACCATCTGAATAAAGTAGAACATAATCGATAACAAAGGCGAGATATCCGACCCTTCTGGTATCTGTAATCCTTCAGTTCCAAAATGGCGGCGGCCAGGTAGCATGCGAGAAGTGCGCGAACGTTCAGGAACGGAACAATGTTTTGTTTTTTTTTATGACGAGCCGCTGATCAAACGGTATCGTTTAAACAGAGCGGATATTATTTTGTCACAGATTTAATACTTTTCGATTCTTTGTTGATTTCTGCATGTGTCTGCAGTGGGCTAGTATATATAGAGCCACCCACACCAGTTTCAAATTAGTTGCCTAATTAATGAATTGGAAAGAAAATGTTATGACAGTAGCGTATGTGTGTGGCCGTGAGGTGAGTGACGTCAGTGAGTGTGTGGGCGATAGAAGAGAGGGAGCGGTAGCGTGAGTGCCGGTGGGGACTAGTTTGTTTTGTATTATTTTGTAGTTTATTGTCAAAATATACACTCCATTGTCCACTTAAATATTTCCAAGATATTTCTTTATTCTTAGACAACGGATTCCCTTCCGTGATTGGTCATTTCTATGGACACAGAAATGACGTCACCTAAAATTCCGTTTACGGCACATAGTGCAGATGGCCTTAAAACACCACAACACTCAGTCACCATATGTAAGTACCCAAAATAAAGACTCGAAATAAATATAAATTCAATGGGATCAGAAACATTGGAGGAAACGGGATTAAAAGCCGATGCTAACCACCCATAGACAATACATGGGTACAGCTAGCAGCTACTATTAGCAAACAGATTCACTTACCAACTCGGCTTAATAACACTCTCTCGTCGCAACTCGGCCCTGATGGTCGGCACCTATAAGTTTACAATTAGTTGTAAAATGTTGGACGGTTGTTTTTACGATATGCAGGCAAACGACAACTTTAAAACATACCGGCTTCAGATGTCCCCAGGCTTAGCCACCGCACCTGGCAGCCATCTTGGGACGGTGGATCATATAGAGCGCGATAGGCTGCGGCGGGTCACGTAAGCGCGTGTGTTAAACTCGTGAGATTAAACGTGGAAACGGCGCAGGTAATATGAGGGGATGCCATGAGAGGAAATATGGCTTATTTCCCACCCGTGTTACACGCACGCCTCCACGCTTTGTTTTGTTTAACCCTTTCTTAACTCTGGACGTACATTGAAAATACACGCAACCCTAACTCAAAATGCAGGACATTTGAGGCATTTAAGAAACCCCGCCCGGACATCCCCGCAAAAGAGGACATGTCCGGGGAAAAGAGGACGTATGGTCCGCCTAAGCTAACTACAGTTTCCAAGTCGCTTGCCCATCACTGTATAGTATACACTGTCAGAAGATGTTGAGCCAGGAGAAATAGAGTATGCAGGATCATTTTGCGCAAACACAATACATTTAAGCTTCTGGGAAGATGCATTTGTCAATCCACATCTGGCAACCTTGACTGATATGTTTTCTGGGCGCACATATACTGAAATATGATGTATTCCTTTTAATTAAATGAGTCTAAATGTACAAGTTTAGTTGTGAATGTGTACAGAAAAAAACAACATGATGTTAGTACATCGTGTACAGCGTAACCTTCATGACGTTAGTACATCATTTGAGGAAAATAGACAGGGGACATATTTTCTGGCAGCACACAAACAATGCTAAGTCTGTACATAATAAGCCACATGATGTTAGAACATAGTTTGAGAAAAATAGATGTAGGTAAATAAGTAATGTTTACATTTTTTTTACATGGATATGGGTCTACTCTGCAGTATTGTTCCCATAGGATTTGTGGTATCTTTTAGTCTATCAGAAGATGATATAAATAATAATACAATTAAAAATTAAACTACAGGATGGTATTAATGTAATTTCCAGACAGTTGCAGGCTGACCGACCACTTCGCAATATTACACTGTATACAATAGAGAAGCATCATTTGTGCAGGATGTCAGAACATAAGTACAACACGAAAAGCATTTATCTGTGTGTAAATGTCCAGAGGTGGGACCAAGTCATTGCTTTGCAAGTCACAAGTAAGTCTCAAGTCTTTGCCCTCAAGTCTCGAGTCAAGTCCCGAGTCAAGACAGGCAAGTCCCGAGTCAAGTCCAAAGTCAAGACTGGAAAGTCTCAAGTCAAGTCCCAAGTCCTGCATTTTGAATTTCGAGTCCTTTCAAGTCCTTTTAACCACAGACTAATATATTTACACAGATTGTGTATGCTTTTAAAACGCTGTATTTATTAATTAAAACAAGTGCATTTGAAATTGCAGGAAAAAAAATAGTGCTGACATTGCACTTCATAATAGCACTATTATCCAGTCATTTTAAACATTTAACTCATTCCTTTACAGAATAAACACATTTGAAAAAACAAGTGCAACTGTACTTATTTGCACAAAAGTGTTAACATTGTATTTCCATGGCATATTGCATTGTAACTAGTTCCACAGCAGTTTCTATCCTGTTCCTACCTGATCTCATTGATCTCATCTCATACTGAATGTGTGTTGATGTGTGCGTACATATGAAAAACATAACAAAAACATGAACAAAACAATGAACAGAGTTGTACTTTTTAGATGTCAGGGCCCTATGCAATATGTACACATATTGTTAATATAGTACACATTTTAACTGACCTTTATTTGACTATGTTTGTGTTTTTGTAGGTGGCTAAAATACGCGGTGCTGCTGATCGCCGTCTAACGTTACGTTACTGTGTGTGATACATTGACTAACGTAGCGTTATGTGTAGGTACCTCATGCAGCCCAGCTTAAAAAAAATCACTTGACAAAAAGTATGAATAAGGTTAGCGAACTGCAGTGGACGCAACAGATTGCCGTGTTTGCAATGACGTTATAACCATAGACATCTTATAAGTAGACGCAGCATTGGCTGCTGTGACACGAGCAATTTGGCCGCCATCTTGAAGTGGTGATGAGGAGCCGGCGAGCAGCCTAAACTGACAGTTGACAGGTAGAAAACAAAGATGGTGTTCAGCGTTTTCCTACTCAAATGAGCGGACTGTTCACAAGTAAGATTTAACATTAATGTACTCTTGGTTGTATTTTATGAAAATAATATTACCACAGAGTTGAGAAGGAGCAAAGATCTTTAATATTTGTATGTGAAAATCACAGAGAAATCTTCTGGGGGAGGATGACCCCCCTACAGGGGTTTGGTTTACAAACTTTCAGCCCCACCTAAAACAAAATTCACCAGCCGCCACTGATTATGATGCATTCTCATTTTAGGCAAAATATAAGACAATACTTTCTTAACAGTATAATTGTAACCAGAAATAAGTCTTCAAGTAACAATATTCAAATACTAACATTGTTGGGTAAAACAGAATTTGGTTTTATTCTGAATCTAGTGAAACAGATTGGTGGTTTTAGCTGATATAAAGACTTACAGATGTTTATATATGTTTATGTTGAAGTATTTGGCAGATGCTTTTATCCAAAGCAACATACATAAAAAATACATATGAAACAATGACTGTAAACATGATCATTTAAGGGAAGAATGTAATACAAAATATCAATACAAAGTGTCAAGACAGAATAAACTCTCTGCTGCTGCAGCAACAGAGATACAGTCTATAAGATATATAGATATCTAATGTTTTCATACATTGTTTATGTAGGATATACGCATGTATATATAACCTAATCATATTGTTTCTTCAATTTAAAAATAGCTGACCGTTTTTTTCCCCTTTCTCTGGGATTATATTCCCAGTTTTGATCTCGGACGTCTGGTCACTTATAGCGTATAAGAATATTATATTACTGTTAAGCAAACTATGAATAGTAAAACACGCCAAAACATGTGTCCTTTATCATAGCTACACGTATGACAAAAAAGCACGTGAAAATCAGTGGTATTCAGTGAGGTAAGATGAATGAAATGCGCTGACAGTTCATTGCTCCTGCCAAATGAATTGCACTAGTGGAGCGGATCACCACTCCAAGATGGCGGCCCCACGTCTTGTCTGCGCCTGTAGGCAGTAGCGCTCCATGCTGCGTACCCTTATAAGATGTCTATGGTTATAACGTTAGCAGTGAGTTTACAGCCTCACTGATTTAACTACACAGCAAATAAAAGTCACGTTACTTAGCCAATAAACATTAGCTTACATTCAAAACTTACCCTTCTTTGTGCATCTTCAAATGTCGAACGAAGTTGGAAGTTGTTACGTCTCCGTCTGTAATATTCGAACTGCATGATTTGCATAGGGCTATTCGTTTTTTGTTGACCGAGTCGTAGTTTTAATACCCGAAGGAAATTAACTTTGGCATAATTGTTTCTCACTGCCGCATTGTTTGACAATTCTTCTTCATTGGTTGTCCTGCAATTTGATTGGATGAGAGCTGTGGGATGAAAACAGCGTAGGTCTAATTTGATTGGCTGTTGTAATGAGAGCACACCAGCTGACAGGAACAACACGCTGATAGACACAGACAAAGAAAAGGAAAAATACGGAGCGGCGCGCTCCCAAATAACTTTTTAATCTTTGGGTTTTGGGGAAAGTAGCAAGTCATGTCAAGTCAAAAGGCTCAAGTCCAAGTGAAGTCACAAGTCATTGATGTTAAAGTCTAAGTCGAGTTGCAAGTCTCTTTACATTTTGTCAAGTCGAGTCCAAAGTCATCAAATTCATGACTCGAGTCTGACTCGAGTCCAAGTCATGTGACTCGAGTCCACACCTCTGTAAATGTCACATGTAACACCAACAACATTTTTGACAATCAAAGCATGATTGTAATAATCCACATTTTGTATCAGTCTGACATCGCCAATAAGTAGCCTCCGGGTCTGCAGACACATACTATTGCGGCAGTTGTTTTGGAATATTTCAGGGATACAGAATTTCCTTACCGACCATCAAGAGTGTAAAGACCAACAGCACACTTCCTGTCTTCACAATAAGTGTGCTGCTCCATCCTTCTTGCGCTAACAAAATAAAAGTCTCAGAAAACTTGCATACAAGCTTGCGAGCTACGGAGTTAACTCCAATGGATTTCTGGTAAAGTGCATAAAAACAAGCATGAAATCCTGACCGATAAGAAGCTAAAAACCAACCATGTGGTATCGGAAAGCGAGGACTTTTTACCCCTTACAATGTAAATTCGAAGTTGTGGAATTTATCAGCTCTACTTATGATCAATGCAAGTTATCTGAATAAGGTAATACATCAACTTATATTCTTGTCTTCATGAAAAAAGGGAATCTGTTTTTATATATATATATATATATATATATATATATATATATATATATATATATATATATATATATATATATATATATATATATATATATATATATATATATATATATATAATAGATGTTTTTTTAAACATACAGAATGTTTAACACATACAGATTCCCATTTTTCATGAAGATAAGAATATAAGTCGATGTATTACCTTATTCAGATAACTTGCATTGACAGTATTCGTCTTATTATGTTGTGGCAATCGATAAAAGATAATCACCAAGTGAGACTGCCGTTTCGGGGTTAACAGTAACGTCCGGTGTCATGGCAATGAAGCCATTCATGTTATGCAAAGTCTAATCAACTATTTCACTTCATTTGCGAGTCTTGCCTCACAGATAACACATCTCACATTGGTGAGCCTTTGAGCAATGTTGAAAGACAACAGCGTGACTAATGCAGCAGGACTGCATGGTACTCAGCGCGCCTCTTCATGCTAACAGCACTGCTAATGTCGGCGCAATGCTAAGTGTAGACAAACTACCTCAAGGCACTTCATCTTTGACGTCAGTAACACAGCTCCACGTGACATTGGTGAGCCTTTGGAGTGAGTGGTGTCGAATGACAACAGAGGGGGAAAAACTGCCATCAAAAGTGGCTAATGTCGGCGGCATTTTTTTAGGTTTTTGAAGAACAACTTAAGCCTGTAGTTTTAGAACATGGAAGCCCAGTTCTAACTTAGAGGAATTACCCAAGATCTGACCAGGTATTTCCACATGGAAAGCGTAACAATGGCCATAGCAATGTTGCTTGGAGGATCCTCCGGGTACCGGGAAGTAAAACACACTCAAGGCTACTATATTGTGTGGAACATGTGTAAAGGTGACTATATGGCCTTGATTTCATGTTTGGAGGGCTCTACCACAATAAAAAATGTTTTTTTAATGCACACACTATGAAAATATTGCATTTATCGAGAATAATCCTACTTCATGAAAATTAATTTACCACGGTCAAGCTCGGAATCAATAATTTGTAAATGATTGTATATTTGTTTTAATTGTGTATGATTTATATCAGGGGTCGGCAACCCGCGGCTCCGGAGCCGCATGCGGCTCCTTGACCACTCTGATGCGGCTCAGCTACATACATGCCGACCCCCCCGATTTTCCCAGGAGATTTATGGATCTCAGTGTCTCTCATAGATTACTCCAAGGGAAAAAATAATCCTATTTACACTCTAATTACTAAATAAAGGGCACGCCCTAATTGCACTGCAGTAATTGTCCTCTATAGCATTTACATACAGCGTGCCAGTCCAGCCACATGTTGCATGTTGTTATTACTTGCACACACAGGAGACAGCAAAGCATACTTACTCATCAGCCACATAGCTTACACTGACGGTAGCCGTATCAAACAACTTTAACATTGTTACGTTACAAATATGCGCCACACTGTGAACCTACACCAAAAAAGAATGAAAAACACATTTCTGGAGAACATCCCACCGTAACACAACATAAACACAACACAACCATTACCCAGAATCCCATGCAGCCCTAACTCTTCCGGTCTACATTATACACCCCCGCTACCACCAAATCCCCCCACACATCAACCCCCCCCCCCCCCCCTCTCTCCGTGCGTTGGTTGAGCGGAAGAGTTAGGGCTGCATGGGATTCTGGGTATTGGTACCGTCAGTGTAAGATGTGTGGCTGCTGAGTTAGTACGCCTTGCTGTCACTTATGTGAGCAAGCTGAAATTGCATTCTACGTGTGGTCGAGCAGGTACACTGCTAGGGCAGACTGTAGAGGGCGCCAAATGCAGTGTCATCACACTCTGATATTCGGGAGTCTCCCGGGAAAAATGAGAGGGTTGGCAAGTATGACGCTATTAAGCGCCATTCATTTAAAACTCGCGGGCTGCACTAACATCAAATTTCCACTTTAAAGAGCGTGCCGGTGCGTGTGTCGGAGACCCCTGGTTAACATAGCACAAAGCATTTAAGCTTTGTATGCGGTGTTTTTTCATTTTAAATTTTAAATTTTTTTTGTGGGTCCCATTACTTTCTTTAATTTGTGAAACTTGCCAAAATGGCTCTTTGAGTGGTAAAGGTTGCCGACCCCTGATTTATATTGTCTCTCTGTCTCTCTCTCTCTGTCACCACAGTGGTGGTCAACCAAGCTAAGATGGCTGTTGTACAGCAAGCAGCGCGCGCACTATCTGAGTACAAAAGGGGCCTATATTGTCTTGCAAAAAGCAGATATGAGCAAAGAAATCCAACTATGCAACGCAATAGATCCCTATACTTTGTAAAAAAAAAGATTTGTCGAGTGATTCATCGGTGCAGTTCCCAAAAATATCAAACTATCGTGTCAGACGCCATTCTACCAGTGTTGGGTTAGTTACTGAAAACCAGTAACTAGTTACAGTTACTAGTTACTTTATTTCAAAAGTAACTCAGTTACTAACTCAGTTACTTACACCACAAAGTAATGCGTTACTGTGAAAAGTAACTATTTAGTTACTTATATTTTTTTTATTTTTTTTTAAGGCCCCCTTTAATGCCCTTTAAGTCTTCATTTCAGTACTGTTATAACAGTGGAGAATAATACAATCTGTTGATCAACTTGGCATGCATTTGCATCACTGAACTCTGCTAAGCAATGTGGTCTACATACAACACACAAAGACAACAATATGTTTCAAAGGGCCAATTTGTTTCAGGCCAGAACAAATTGACAAAACTATTTTAAATAGCTGCAACATAACATACATAAGTAACAAACAGCATAATAACAACGTAGCTGTAAACCAAGGAAGGCACACACTACATACAAAAAGCCTAACCAGGCGTTTTTTCCTGAAATAAAATCATATCTGAAGCCCAGAACACTCTACACATTTCCCCAGTTTTAGTTAAGAGATAAGGAAAGATTGGCCTGGCCCACTAGCATCCCTCTTTATGTTTGTGAACTTTATAGTCTATACATTTAGAGTAATGTGATAATCAAACACTCTAGAAGTCTAGAATGAAAGAGTATATAAGAGAATTGACAGAGTGTGTGTACCTTTAGTGCTGCAATGGGTCTATCAATGTTATCCTGGCTAGCAGTGCCTCGTTAAAATCCAGCCGCTGTTGCTTAGGAGGTGAAGTGTGTCTCTCTTTACTAGCTTCGTCGAAGCATGTGGCTTTTGTAGCTGTTTCAGCAGATTTGAATTGCTAGGATAGGATCTTTGATTCAAGACAACTTACATTTAACTAAAATGTTCTTTTCTTTGTGTTCGACAAAAGAAAAGTAGTGAGAATATCTCCATGTTAAGAAACTCGGCTTCGGGTCTGCCATGTCTTGTTAGTAAACACAGACACGCCCCACGCCCACACACAGAGCAGCGCGCCTCTTCTCCGTCGCCTTTTCTGCAGCTCTCCAATAAAACACACTCAGATCCTCTCAGTTTCTAGCCGATACTACATAAAAAATTACGTAAAATAACGCGGTAACGCATCATGTAGTAACAGTAACTAAGTTACTGAATTTAAAAAATAACGCGTTAGATTACTATTTACCGCCGAAAGTAACGGCGTTACAGTAACGCGTTACTTCCAACACTGCATTCTACACAACAAAACAAATGAAAACTTGTAAAAACATGGAGGTCTACGACTTCTTTGTGTGTGGCTAGGTCAAGGAAATTAGTATCAAGACTCTTCCGGATAAATATGCATCGTTTTTGGTTGCATTTCATGATTTAACTTTGTGTTTACTGCCATGTTTGTTGCCTGCCTTTGCTGTTGCACCCGCCGTTTATGAGTACATGTTTTTTCCCGTCTTTATCAAAATATAACTACAGATGTCAAAATTCTGTATGTGCTGAAAGCTTTATTTATGATCGTTGCCTTTAGTAAAAGCTGAACTCCTTTAAGTTTTGCTCACATTTGATTTCTTTTAATGAGACTTGCCGAGTTGCTGCTCTACAGAACGTAGCAAAAATGTGTCTTAAGAAATACAAATAATACCAAGATAATACTTAAATGGGAAACACTAAACGTTAAAAGTATATTAAACAAACCTTTAATGGAGTGGTCACTGCAAACTCGTGCAGTCTTCGGCTCTGCTCCCTTGTACTAGAGTGCGTGGTACTTTTGTCGTCGTCTTTCGTAAAATCTTGCAGTCTTCCGCCATTCTTGATTACCTCTCGGGGAACTCTGAAGAAGTGTTTATCCTTTTCGCGATTCAAACGATTTCGTACAGTCGAAAACAACGCAAGCGTAAGGCATTTTTCTTTGAGAAAGGCTAAATTGCGCCCAGTACCCATTGAGAACAGAGGCTGGCTTGACCACCGCGTGTATTCAATGAGCCGGACGTGACGTCATTTTAAATCCAAGCCATACAGCAAGACTGTCATCTTCTATTTTTTTCCACATTTGTTTAACTGTTTTTGTCAGTGTATATCAAACTTTTCATTTCGTGGCACATCTGCTGACGACACACAGCCCGGTGTCCCGAACTGATATTGATGTCGGTTCAATATCTACAAGAAAACAGGTAAACACCTACGCGGATTTGAATACACACACTCGGATTCATACACAAATGATATGGGCTTGCATGTAAAATATGTGACATAATCTCCGATACAAGCAGTCCTGCAGCGTGTTTATTTGTGCAAAGTTGGACTGCCAATTAAGCGTTTTAAAAAGTATCATTAAGCTTACTGCGTCATAAGCTAAACTTTCCTTATTATTATTGTGGCTACTCGGTGTTGCCAAAAACAAATTACCAATCCACTTCAACTTAAAGACACCATAAATCCATCCCAGACGGTTAATAATAAATAGGTTAGTGTATATCATACCTGACATTGCTCTGTTTGAGTAATTTGACTTGATCAAACCTTTTTTGCATTCAATTATAAATTATGTATGATTCCTACTGATATTGTATCAGATCACTATCAGTATTGGCCAATACTCAAGGCTCCAACATCGGTATCATATTGGAAGGTAAAACATTGTACCTGGACAACTTGTACACCATCATGCCTTTTCTATGTACTGTATTGTATTGTAGGACCCTTTAACATCTGTAAATATGTACTTCACTAAAATATAATTTAAATAAAGGGAACAAAAATAGTAGATGGCACTGGAGGGTTTTTTACTACCTGAGATTCATATTTCAGACGCCGATCAATTTCTGCCCAGAAGCCTTGCAAGTCTTCTGGAAGACTTTCCTTGCACGGGAACTTTGCCATTATCTCTTTGTCTTGATCTGAGGGGAAGCCCTCCACTGTCCTGGATTCTGTAAACTCACTTAAAGCACACGTGTAGGCGTGACCTTGCAGCATGGAGAGAACAGTCCATGTCAGCGGTGCCACCACGGCTCGGCCCAGAATACTCCCCAAAACCGCAGATCCTGCGGCTGCTGACATTTTGCGGAACTTCCTGAGGCGGAACTCTGATACCAGGTCCCAAGTTCTCTTGTTCAATAATATTCCCACAACGAAAAAGGCCAACGCTGGAACGCCAATAGCGGCCAGGCCGTAGTAATAATTCCTGGAGGGCGAGCACGGACAATCAAAGGCAAAAACGTTGTACGCCGTCTGGCTGGCCACAGTGCCCAGAGCGATCATACCATTAAATATCATCACATCTTTACTCTTGAAGAAGAGAGATGCAAACTTAAAGTTCTCTGTGACAAGGGCATAAGCAGCCATGTTGAGATGTTGAGGTTAGCTACAAAGAGAAGAACACAGAAAGATATAGACATTAAACTTACTTTTTTGCACTTTTTAAAGAGGAGAGACAAAGAGAGCACACGCACGCGCGCACACAGACACACTCTCTCACACACACACACACACACACACACACACACACACACACACACACACACACACACACACACACACACACACACACGCTATTTTAGGCTCAGTCCCGCGACTTGAAACAGACAACAATGAAAAGCAGTCATGCTAACCTACAACGTGTGGCGTCCTGCTACTCAGTCTTGATAATCCAAATATACGCTTCCTCTGGGAAAAAATGGCAATTTAAGGAGAAAGGTGTTGACTAGTTCAACAAGTGAGAAGTCCTTAACGTTGAGTTTGTGTAAACCGTCTGGGCACAAGCGATGACTCACCGCCAAGACCTGCCCTCTAGCTTCCTCCCTAGTGAAAAAAAAGGGAGGGAAACTTGATCTGCAACTGAAAACATGTGCAAACACAACCACGCCAAAGGAAGGCATCAATGAATAGCATGACGAAGAGCCTGAACATGTTACTACAAAAATAAATGCACTTAGAAGGTAACCAATGACATTTGTGTAATTAAGTATTTTTTTTAATCTATTTGTACTTTTTGAAGTCGTTTTAAAGAATGTGTAATTCTACTTTGAAATAAGTACAGCAGTACCTCAACTTACAACCTCAATTTTTTGTACGACCGCGTTCTTAACTCCAAACACGTGTATCTCAAAGCAGCCCCGCCCATTAAAAATAAATTCTAATCAGTTTATTTTGACCCCCCCAAAACATCAAAATATTTACCTGTAAGAGGCCTTTTATAAAAGAAAACAACTTTTTAAACACAAATATTGTTTAACAAGCAATATACTAGTGGTTATATTAAGTAATTTACTATAGTAATAATCGGGAGTGTGATTAGAAAAATACAAAATCCTGAAACCTGAAAAAAAAAAAAAAATTGCATTAAAGGCCTAGAAAGCCCCAAATATCCCTAAAAAAATTTGCGAAATTCCCAGATCCAGGGACGTAGCACCAAATTCCCAGCCCCCATACACATAACTCCTGAAGCCCCCCCACCTTGCCCTAAACCCAACGTCACCACCGAATACACACACACACACACACACACACACACACACACACACACACACACACACACACACACACACACACACACACACACACACACACACACACACATATGTTTACATGCACAAAAAACAAGTAATTGTATGAATTACCTTAAACCTGTCATGATCTGCCTTTGCTGGAGTAGGACCCCAACGCAGACACGGAACGAATAAGAATTTTTAAAAAAGCACACTCAAAAATGAGAAAAACAACTACGGATGCATACAAAAGGTGTGGCGAGGAATAAGTAAACAATACACGGCAGCGCCGGGGCAGATCCATAGGAACAAAGAGCGTGAGTGGAGCCAAAGCAGATGAGATGAACACGACTGGAAGAGTGAACCATCAGGAATCTACTGACGCCAAGTAAATAGACTGGAGAGCTTAAGCAGTAAGGAGAAAATGGGTATCAGGTGTGCGCGAATGTGGCTCCCCCCCGTAGCCCCAAAAACCAGGCACTGCAACATAAAGCAGACAAGCAGCGGAAAAACTGTGCCATCATGACAAAACCTTAATTATATTCTTTACTTTTTGAAGATGGGTTTAACATATAAGCAGTGTTGGGCCTAACGCGTTACTTAGTTAGTTAACGCGTTACTTAGTTAGTTTCGGCGGTAACTAGTAATCTAACGCGTTATTTTTTATATGCAGTAACTCAGTTACCGTTACTGCATGATGCGTTACTGCGTTATTTTACGTTATTTTTATGTAGTATCGGCTAGAAACAGAAGATCTGAGTGTGTTTTATTGGAGCGCTCCGGTGGAAAATAAGAGGCGTGCTTTCTGTGGGTGGGGGAAAGCACGCCTCCCCAAAGGGGAGGCGTACTTCGGGGCTAACAATCTTCACTTTACCCGGAAGAGGGTCTTTACAGCTGAGGGTGAATGACGAGACCGGCGGTTTGTTGCAACTTTGTGACTTTATTGGATGCAGCCATCCACCAAGCTAAAACACCTGCACGCACTCACTGTCACCGCTCCCTCACCTCTCTCGCCCACTCACTCACTGACGTCACTCACCTCACATGTTGTCATATCTTAAAGGGCCACACACACACACACACACATACGCTACTCTCATAACAACTAACAAGACATCATGGTGAAGCCAGAAGTCGAGTTTTTTAACATGGAGACATTCTCAATACTTTTCTTTTGTCGAGCACAAAGAAAATAACATTTTAGTTAAATGTAAGTTGTGTCTTGGATCAAAGATCCTATCTACTTAGATTTAAAGTTAAAGTGCCATTATGTTGCAGCTATTTAAAATAGTTTTGTCAATTTTTTCTGGCCTGAAATAAATTGGCCCTTTGAAACATATCTTTGTCTTTGTGTGTTGTATGTAGACCACATTGTTTGTGTGTTGTATGTAGACCACATTGTTTGTGTGTTGTATGTAGACCACATTGTTTGTGTGTTGTATGTAGACCACATTGCTTTCTGGGTTCAGTGATGCAAATGCATGTCAAGTTGATCTACAGATGGTATTATTCTCCAGTGCAATAACAGTACTGAAATGAAGGCTAAAAGGGCATTAATGGGAGCCTTAAAAAAAAGGGGAAAAAAAGAAGTAACTAAATAGTTACTTTTCACAGTAACGCATTACTTTTTGGTGTAAGTAACTGAGTTAGTAACTGAGTTACTTTTGAAATAAAGTAACTAGTAATTGTAACTAGTTACTGGTTTTCAGTAACTAACCCAACACTGCATATAAGTTAAACAATCAGTTATACACTCAATAAAATACATTTTATTGATACGGCCCTTAATCACAAGTGCCTCAATGGGCTTCACAAACTCACAATGACATCCTCTGATCTGAACCCACATCTGGGCAAAGAAAAAAAAAAAAAAAAAAAGCAGTAGTGGAAAAAGAAGACACTTGAGAAGGCCCCGCAAATGTAGGGACCCCTTTCCAGGGTGATCAGCTGCAATGTGTGAACACTTAATAGTGAGCTTTGATGACGTTCTGACATCTGTGTCGAGTGAAGTGCTTCAAGCTACATTTGGCCCTACCCAGGTGGAGCTCAGCCTCCGCCCGCATATAATAAAATATTTAATGTCAAGGGGAGGGACAAACAATTAGATGCAAAGCAAAAGCAGGAAACAAGTCATGATCAGTGAATGATGACAGGATGTTTTAGACCTGACTCAAAAGGAAACCACGTCGAATTCAGCTGAAGCTGGAGGAAGGAAATGCTGAACCGTGGCCACATTTGAGGGACCAGTTTTTCTTTCTGATCAAGAAAGGCAACCTTTTTATTATGTAAATCGTGTTCGCCCTGACTCAATGAACTAGCAACGTTTAAAAAACACAACATCAAACCAGCCTTCATGTAGAAATAATTTCAATAATACTTGTGTTGTTACATTGGTAAAGTTTTCATATTACACCTGCCTTCATGTAGTTAATTTAAATAATACTTGTGTTGTTATATTGGTAAAGTTTTCCTAGATTAACAAGAAGATATGCACCAGTGACGTGTGGTCACAGTAGGCAGGTGAGGCAGGGATCAATTGACATGATGAAAAAAATTACTAATAATTAAAAAACAAAATAATTATTATTTGTGTGTGGTTTTTGTATGATTACAAAAAAATTTTTTGAAACATTATCGTTGGTAAAAATCTCTAACGTTGCATATTTCCTGATTAAATACTGGGCAGAAACCTGTTGATGCTTAGGCTAAGAGAGTGTTGTTGAGCAAGTATTGAGTACACTAGTAAATACACAGTACAGGCAGTGGAGTGGACAGTAATGTATTTTAGCTTTGATTTTGGGTCTTTTTCATGAGATTAAAAAATAAGTGTTAAATAGCATGGGCAAAGTAAAAAAAATATCAGTACTATTAGTGGGCGTGTTGTGGGTGATCTTTAGACTTTGCTTACAATTGATAACAAATACAAAAGTGGCGCAGACCACCTTATGTAAACATTATTTCTCCTCCACAGTCCAACCTGTGCTGTTTCTTTATATTGCGGAATATGCAGCACACAAATATAATATAAACAAAACAAAAAAAATGGTCAAATGGGTTATACTTGTATAGTGCTTTTCTACCTTCAAGGTACTCAAAGCACTTTCACACTATTTCCACATTCACCCATTCACACACACATTCACACACTGATGGCGTGAGCTGCCATGCAAGGCCCTAACCACAACCCATCAGGAGCAAGGGTGAAGTGTCTTGCTCCAGGACACAACGGACGTGACGAGGTTGGTAGAAGGTGGGGATCGAACTAGGAACCCTCAGGTTGCTGGCACGGCCACTCTCCCAACTGCGCCACGCCGCCTGCCCAAACAACAATTTCTGGACGACATAGAAGTGGGATCTAGCCAACAGAACCCAAGGCTGGTTCTAGGCAGGCATGGGCATCATGTGTCCATCATGCTTCAGCACTTTTTTTTCTGTGCTAATACAGTAGTAACATTACTTAGCCTTTTTCATTACATTTTCTTGTTAGCTATGTGTCCAACTCCAACCTGGAAAAGTGGATTGCACTTACTCAGGCCTCTTCAGAACCGGCTGCAGAAAAATATTTTTCGGGGGGAGGCCCCTGAAAAATGTTTAAAAAAAAATGCCCCTGCCAAAAATTGATTACAGCTGTGCCAGCGCGCACACTTGTTAAGGCTTTAATGCTGGCCTTTGTCCTTCCACAACTGATTACTACATGTAAGAGAAACATTTTATATCGGTGATTATCATAAGGATATGTGTTTAAAATTATTTAGGCCTTTATCGTGTCCAGAAAATTAAAAAGTTGGCCATTTCTATGCTATTAATTATAAAGGACTGTTGTAGATCCTATGTTGAGGTGCTAAAACCTTTCTTGTTTAGAAGCTATATACAATATTAACTATACTTTGTTCAATTATACAATAAATATTAATAAAGTGTTTGTTTGTATTCATTAAATCAATGTATTTGTGATGATCCATTGCCCGGATCATGTTTTGTTTTAGTTTAAGACTCTCTTAGTCCTGTTTTAGGACCCCTGGGTTTGTGTTTCTTGGTTGCCATGGGTGCTGATTATTTTCACCTGCCTCTGATTAGTGTTTGGGACGCTCACCTGCTCCCGGGCACTAGTCAGAGAATTATTTATTCCTGCCTTTCGCCACACTCGGTCTGGCTGTTTTGTTTGCTCCTGCAACAAGTTACGTTTGTACTCCTTTGATTCCTGTTTATATGTTAGCTTTCCAGTGCTAGTTTTCTGCCTTAGCTCCCCGTGCAATCAGCACACCCTTCTTGTGTTTGTTTGTATTTTTCCTGAATTTTTGTATATTGGACTGATTTATGGAAAATAAATAATTGTCCTACCTCCACGCTGCCTCCAGAGTTCCGTCTGCATCTTGGGGAAACGATTCACGAACAAAAATGTGACCCCGACGCAACAGTATTCTTGGTTTCCAAAAAGTGATGCAAAGTAAAATTTTGATTTTGACACATGTCGTCCGTTCAAACATTACTAAAATAACCACAGGTGACATGTCAATATCAAAATATTACTTTGAATCACTAAGATGTTTGGGGTTGATTTCAGCTTTTAAAAGGGTACTTAAACACATAAATAGTTCAGTATATTTACTTCATTATCATAAACACATCCACACAGTTTATTAATATTAATTATGTGCTTGAACATAGAACAGTTAATATTGTATATAGCTTCTAAACAAGAAAGAGGTTCTAGCACATCAACATCGGATCAATACTAGTCCTTTACCATCTCATTATTACCATAGGAATGGCCAACTATGTCATTCTAGGTACACGATAAAGGCTTAAATAATTTCAAACACATATCCTTACGATAACCACAACTATAAGCGTTTGTCCTACGTGTAGTTAGTAATCAGTTGTGGACAGAAGAAACCTGACATGTTTTGACATGGAATCAGTTTTTGGTGCAACATTGATCGCAGCAAGTAATAGATTTGACTTACAGTTGTGTAAACGTCACAATCGATCACACCCCTGCTGATGGCATCATAGTAGTAAAAATGAAATGTGTCCTGTTCACTGTCCCAGGTGTATAAATATTACATATTTAAAGCCACACATTTAGGTTTTGGCGCTGACTCCCTTATCTCCCAAGGAAAAGCATCTAATTGGCTGTCGTTCATAACTAACCCCCACCACTCTTTACAATGTACGCCATTTAAGAGCTGTGATTGGACATATTCCGAATTTGCTCCACCCATTGACTACACAAAATAAATATGATTGGATTTATTTTCTGTCAACAATATTGTTACGTACTAACATGTCAGTTACTTGTTTTAACATCTTAGACGATGTGCCCTTGTTTAGATTACTGATACAATGTCCATCCATCCATTTTATACCGCTTGTCCTTTCCAATGTAAAACATTTTAATAAATAAATAAAATTTAAAAAAGAGCTTCCAGTCCAGTGCGGGCAAGGCTTACTTTGTGGGCAGGCCCGCCCATGACGCCGGGTCTGAGCTGGTTGCTTGCACCTGTACTGATTGGAGTACTTGTAGCAACCAATCCAGAGGGCGCTTAAAGTCAGCTAACACGTCATCTTTAAACAGTGTGATGTGGATGTGGATGACACCGGGATTGCCATTGCGACATTAAGTGGACACATTTAGAACAGCAGTTACTTTCATTAAAAAATTGCAGCTAATTTTTATACTTAACAAACTAATTTTGTGGGCGGCGTGACGGATTAAACCTTTTCGCTGGCAATAGAGAGTTCCTACTTCTTGCAGATCATAAATACACACGCACATATTGCATACTTGCCAACCCTCCAGATTTTCCCGGGAGACTCACGAATTTCAGTGCCCCTCGCGAAGAGCTCCCGGGGCAACCATTCTCCCGAATTTCTCCCGATTCCCACCCGGACAGCAATATTGGGGGCGTGCCTTAAAGGCACTGCCTTTAGCGTCCTCTCTCACCTGAAACCTTCACCCCTTAACAGCCGCATGCTGTCCTCACTCAGGTCGTCACGTCCGCTTTTCCTCCATACAAACAGCCCCAGTCACATAACATCTACGGCTTTTGGAGCTCAGTGCACAACTGCACACACAACAAGAAGGAGACTATTATATATGTCTCTGTTATCCATAGGTTTATCTATAACCCATAAAGTAGGCAGGCACAGAGCTATTTCTTAGCGTGTGTTTATTCCAGCCGGCACGTTAATACATTGACACACAACATCCGGATTCCCATCATACATTGCTTCAAAACTACGGCAAGTAGTAATGTCCAAAAACATAACAGAGACGAAGCAGAACAAGGAAGAAGAGACATGGCGACGACGAGTAAGAAGAACAAGTACGTTTGCAAGTTCCAAAATAATTGGAAAAAATTATTTCAGTTCATCCAGGACAGCTCGAAGGGGAAGGGGTATGCTGCCTGCCCTTTTTATGGTAAATGGTAAATGGTAAATGGGTCGTACTTGTGTAGCGCTTTTCTACCTTTTTAAGGAACTCAAAGCTCTTTAAAACTATTTTCCACATTCACCCATTCACACACACACATTCACACACTGATGGCGGGAGCTGCCATGCACGGCGCTAACCAGTCCCATCAGGAGAAAGGGTGAAGTGTCTTGCTCAAGGACACAACGGACGTGACTAGGATGGTAGAAGGTGGGGATTGAACCAGCAATCCTCAGATTGCTGGCACGGCCACTCTCCCAACTTCGCCACGCCGTCCGTTTATAGATCAGATTTCTCCATTGAACACGGTGGGCGAACGGATATACTCATTCATGAACAGATTATATATATACATATATACATATGTATATATAAGAAATACTTGAAAATATATACACCCCCCCCCCCTCCCCCTCCACATCCCTCTAAACTGGGTGTGCCCAACAACCCCACCTCACAAAAAACAACCATTGGGCCTGTTCTACACTGACATGTAGTTAGCAAATAAAGTACACTAAGGTATATGTTTGAATAAGATGAAAAAAGGCAATTTAATTACAGCTTACTATCAAAACCTTGTTCACTGCCCAAATTAGTCAACAAGACAATACCAAAATAAAAAAAATACTTAGTAGTTATACCCACGGAACAAAGGAACTACACCATCTGAATAAAGTAGAAGAAAATAATCGATAACAAAGGCGAGACATCTGACCCTTCTGGTATCTGTAATCCTTCAGTTCCAAAATGGCGGCGGCCAGGTAGCATGCTAGCATGCCTCCTAGATCAAATCTCAGGCAACTCCCATTGTAATGTTTTTGTCGACATAGTCCGCCGCCCTTTTGGATCGTCGAATATGTGAGTCTGGCCGTTGGATAAAGTGATCCACAACATCGCCGGAAAGAGAAGACCAAACCTCACGTTGGGATATGAATGGAGTCTCTTCTTCACCGCAGCAAAGGCGGCTTGCTTTCGAGCCACGGTCGGGGTGAAGTTGGGAAAATTGAAATCTTCTTGTGTAGCGGGGAATCCTCACCCGCTCTTCACAGAATCTGGTTCAGCACTTGAAATAAAATCACTCGTACAACGAGCGCCCGAGGAGGTTCGCCATCTTTAGGCCTAGTGTGGAGAGTCTGGTGGGCGCAGTCTAACAAAGGCTTGCCGACAAGTTTCAGGACCTCCTGCAAGAATTTCAACGGTAACTCGGTCGGACGGAGGCCCTCACAGACATCAGGGAAGCCCACCACTCGGACGTTATTTCACCTCGAGCGGCTGTCCAGATCATCATATTTTTTAGAGAGATCAGCGGTGGGAGTTAGCTTGTTGACGCTAGTGCGGAGCTCGGCTAGCTCACTAACATTAGCATTAGCAGCGAGCTACAGGCCAGCGATGAACAAAAACAGGTACCAATAGGTAAGAAAAGTTTGTTTTGCATAGGTCCCCTTTAAATGCCTACTGAAACCCACTACTACCGACCACACAGTGTGATAGTTTATATATCTATGATGAAATCTTAACATTGCAACACATGCCAATACGGCTGCAATGGCCGGGTTAACTTATAAAGTGCAATTTTAAATTTCCCGCTAAACTTCCGGTTGAAAACGTCTATGTATGATGACGTATGCGCATGACGTCACTAGTTAAACGGAAGTATTCGGACGCCATTGAATCCAATACAAAAAAGCTCTGTTTTCATCTCAAAATTCCACAGTATTCTGGACATCTGTGTTGGTGAATCTTTTGCAATTTGTTTAATGAACAATGAAGACTGCAAAAAAGAAAGTTGTAGTTGGGATCGGTGTAATAGAGGCTGGCTGTAGCAACACAACCAGGAGGACTTTGATTTGGATAGTAGACGCGCTAGCCGACGCTAGCCGCCGACCGCACGGATGATCGGGTGAAGTCCTTCGTCCTTCTGTCGATCGCTGGAATGCAGGTGAGCACGGGTGTTGATGAGCAGATGAGGGCTGGCTGGCGTAGGTGGAGCGCTAATGTTTTTATCATAACTCTGTGAGGTCCCGTTGCTAAGTTAGCTTCAATGGCGTCGTTAGCAACAGCATTGTTAAGCTTTGCCAAGCTGGAAAGCATTAACCGTGTAGTTACAGGTCCAGGGTTTAATAGTATTGTGGATTTTCTGTCTATCCTTCCAGTCAGGGGTTTATTTATTTTGTTCATATCTGCATTTGAGCCCGATGCTATCACGTTATCTCCGTAGCTAAAGTGTTTCGCCGATGTATTGTCATGGAGATAAAAGTCACTGTGAATGTCCATTTCGCGTTCTCGACTCTCATTTTCAAGAGGCTATAGTATCCGAGGTGGTTTAAAATACAAATCCGTGATCCACAATAGAAAAAGGAGAGAGTGTGGAATCCAATGAACCCTTGTACCTAAGTTACGGTCAGAGCGAAAAAAAATACGTCCTGCACTGCAATCTAGTCCTTCACTCTCACGTTCCTCTTCCACGAATTTTTCATCCTTGCTCAAATTAATGGGGTAATCGTCGCTTTCTCGGTCCGAATCTCTCTCGCTCATTGTAAACAATGGGAAAATGTGAGCAGCCCTTCCTCCTGTGACGTCACGCTACTTCCGGTATAGGCAAGGCTTTTTTTTATCAGCGACCAAAAGTTGCGAACTTTATCGTCGTTGTTCTCTACTAAATCCTTTCAGCAAAAATATGGCAATATCGCTAAATGATCAAGCATGACACATAGAATGGATCTGCTATCCCCGTTTAAACAAATAAAAATTCATTTCAGTAGGCCTTTAATGCTTACATTGTATGTTCTGGGTGGTGTTCGAACCAAGTCCTCTGGAACAATAGACGTTTTGGCCTTTGCATTACCAAGGATCAGCGAGCAGGGTGGTGTAATCTGTGTCCTTATTCTCTTAGGGTTAGCTTTGAGCGATTATGCTACAAAGTTTTATGTCAACAACATACCGTAGCCAACTATGAGGGTAACAAAAGCCTCTTCTTCATTTTATTTTGTGCTTTTTGTTACTTGTACCTGATTCAGTGAGGCCAACTCCTCTTTCCCGCTGCATCCAACTGCCCGTCGGCGCATCTGACTGCTCATTGGTGTTACAACCAGGTCATTCTTTGTTTAGCTTTTTGGGCATTTTTTCCACATTCTGTTCTGTTTGTGGTATTCTTGCAGGAGCTTCACCCCTGCTGCTTAGCGCTGTCTTCTTCACTTGGGGGTGATTAGTGATTATGTTTTGCACCTGCTAGGATCATTACCTGAGGACTATTTAAGCCATTCTCACAGCCCAGTTGGTTGTGCGGTCATTACATAGGTTTGGTGTTTGTTGGTGGAATGCATATGGTATGTGGACTATTTTTTCACCTTGGAATGTGTTTTGTTTGTTGGCTCACCAATCCAGTTTACTCTTTTTGATGCACACCTTTCCCAGTGCCTTTTTGTGTGTGTTCTTTCTGCACTCTGTTTTGTACATTTGGACATTCAATTTTCATTTACCTGCATGCGGCCTGCTTTTTGGGGTGACGACCTCTACTACAAAGAGCATTCATACCAATTGGTCAGCTGCTCTGTGCTGTCAATCCTTGTCACAAGAAATGGCAGCACCATAGAACCAATTAATGAGCCGTGGGCATCTTAAGGCAGGGGTCCCCAAAGTGTTGTACCCCGGACCGGTTTAATGTAGGCATTATTTTAAGGGCTTCACACTTGTGCCTGATAAATACAGCAAAAATATGTGCATGAAAAATACAACTCACTATAATGCTGAATTAGTGGAAGCCCTGGGTTTGTTTCTTTGCAATGAGATCCCCAGCAGGTTGCTGTCAATCAGCATTTGGCTACAATCTGTCACATTTATATTTTATATGTTCATAAATGTGCATTGTATTATGTCACAAAGTTATAATAAATATAACAAATAGCAACTTCCTATGAATAGTTTTATTGTACATCTATAAATAAGCTTATTTGTGTGTCTAGTGCAGACCCGGGCAAATTGAGGCCCGGGGGCCACATGCGGCCCGTTAAGCTTTACAATCCGGCCCGCCGGATATTCCCAAATATTTTTTTTAGTTCTTTAAGATAGAAACTGTAGCTGCCATTATGATGTGCAGTGATGTTTTCAAATGACCGTAAGTCTTCAACTATACAAAGTATTTCAATGGTTGGAATCTGCGCTTTTGCATGATATACTAGTTACTATGGTAATCTACGTCACAGCAGTGAGTGTTTCCAGAGCGGCCAGCCTGAAATACGAGTGTCAGGGACTGTGTTTTAAGGCTGTCTGTCATAACGTTTTAGCATTCAATCAGACTTTATTGTGAGGTTTTGTATTAGTGTTCCTAAAAATAGATATACCGGCCCCCAGACACAGTTTTTTCTCTAAATTTGGCCCCCCGAGTCAAAATAATTGCCCAGGCCTGGTCTGGTGGGACAGGTGAAAGTTAAGTCGGAGAAAATGCAGTCGTTTGTAAATTATTTAATGTCTCTCTGCGGCCCAGTAGAAAATGCGTCATGAACTGGTACCGGTGGTTGGAGACCACTGGCTTAAGGGACACAGACTTCAACCTGAAAGGCCATTTTTGGTCATTTTTGGACAGTAAACGTGTAGGGGACCAAAACTGCTCATTGAAAAAGTGCAGGTGAAAAGTCTCCCCACAAATGACATCTCTGTGTGACGGCCTCATACGCACCTGTCTGTCAGAGAATAAAAATATGTAACAGAGGGCATAGACCACTCAATGGTGGCTGAATCTTGTTTGTCATATAAAAACAACAAAAAATAAATTACAGAAAAACGTTAATTTGTATTTCTTGACAAGTTTTCTGCTTTCTATTTGTCTGTCCCAGTGACATTAAACGTAAATCTATCATGGCCAATTATGCAAGTTAGACAATAACATGTAACAAAACCACACTTAATTAACAGTAAATATAAAAAGGCAGTTATGATTAATAATGCTGCCCACTGCTCTCCTGCAGCCGACCAGAAACGTAAAGGGCAACTGCACTTTTTAAAATTATTTTTTACCAATTGTTAACAATCCTTATGACGGACAAGAAGACAAAATGTTTGTTTTTTTTGCATTCTAACTTTTAATATTCGGCTCGTTCTAGATGGCTGGAAATTCAGCACATGGGAGCAAACCATTCTAAATCACTTTGAAAATGCATCCAAAAACTGCCAACAAGACTTAATTTACATTCCGTAACATGTATAATAACCAAGCTTTAGCGACCTTTGGCCCTTTTCCACCGCAGGATCTTTTTCAGGAACTTTCCCACTTACGGGTAAATAAAGTGCTCCTTGTGTTTCGACCAAAAAAACTACCCGGGTAGATTTAGTTCTTTAGGAACTTTCGGAGTTCCTTCTAGCTGGGTGGGACTTTTCAAAGCTATCCTGACCCTTTTCGGGGGCGGGCTGTGCTCTTCAATGCTGATTGGTTGAACGCCATTGGGAATTTTCCTAAAACGTATTTTACAAACACACAACCGCCATTGCGGGCACTTATTTCTTATTTCTTGTATATTTCTATTACAACAAACTTGACAACGAAGAGAAAGAAGAACATAATCAAAGGAACTTTCAACTTGCAGCAACATTTGTGGGAAATGTGCTGAAAAACGCTAATCTGTGGAACTATCTTGGAGTGTTTTTACTCAGCCGTAGTCTTTAAACTCGATTTGTGCAGTTTATTGTTGTTTATTAGTTTTTACAAACTTCATTTCGTTATCTGAAACAGGCTCTTTTAAATGTATTTACGGAGGAGTAGGAAGCCGTACTCAAAGCAACGGCATCAGCTGCTTACTATTCTGACTTTGTTGGATAAATGTGAAATAAAGGAGGCAGCACACAAGTGGAACAAAGGTAAATGACTACAAATATTAACTTTTTACTTTATTACATGTTGTATAAGTAGTCAGTGACACTCCATTTGTTTAGTTATTAGCCTCAACCTAGGCTGACCATATTCTGAAATCCCAAAAAGAGGACACATATATGCGTGCCAAGGCGGGCAGCACGCCAAGGCCGGGACTAGGTGAAAATTTGCCAATGATACTCGAACTTGCTTCATAAAAAATATATTTATTTAAATAAAGCATTTTTTCTCCTCTGTTGACAGCAGTGTTGGCGCTAGGAATTTTCAAAATGGTGTCCCAGGGACCCCATCAAGTCATAAAAATGGGGTGCCACAGTACATTTTTGGGGTACCACTTTTTTGTAAGCATTTTGAAAATAAATAACAAATGTATGCATTATCCGGTTATATCTCACATTCTATGTTGTGTTTTGGAAAAAGGTTGTCATAAACGTTACTTAATTCATTAAAAAAAATCATACAAAAGAAAATAAATGTGTATACATATGTAAATGTATTCAGTTATAAACATTCATTCACTTTCTTCTTTCCTTCATGGATCTAAACTTTACCACTGCTGCTAGTTTTTTCTATGTTTGTATTGAATAAGTTGTAGGTGTATTTATTTTAGTATAAAAGTGTAAAAAGTGTTTTGCTTCGGTCATGAAATTATGATAATGGTGTGCCAGGGCATACATACATTTTATATTTAACGTTTAAATCTCTGGAGTCTACATCAACTTCACATCTATTCCTCATTTCAAAATGTTTTAGTTTTTTTTATGTTGTTTTTTTGTTTGTTTGTTTTCCGCCCTTTTTTGTCAAACAAAACTATGTTTTTTATGGCAAACACACAAAATATGCAAAATCTTCCACCAAAAATATTTTTCTTAATGGAATATTTGAATTGAAGTAATCAGAACCTTTGATAGGTCAATAATTCATAATAACATTGATTTTGATTATTATTATGTTTTGAGCAATGACAGTTTGAAAGAAAAAAAAAACATTTTTGTTTTATTAGTCAACATTGCAACTGTTTCTAAATTACATTTCACCTATAAGCTTTTTTTATTTTACTTTTGTTATGTTTTTGTTTATTTTAATAGTATTTTTAGAATGTGCCATGGGCCTTTAAACATTAGCTGTGGGCTGCAAAATGGTAAAATAAAAAAAATCTGCGTCCTTTCTGATTTTAATGCGTTAAAAAGACACAAAAAGTGTGTTAACGCCAACACTGCTTGACAGTATAACAAAATAAGTCACACTTATATTCTGTAACATTCACAGTTTTGGAAAAAAAGTGCAGAGGTAGAAATATTCAAAATAACCTCTTGTATATAATCTAAACATAAATAATGCCTCAAAAGAAGTTAATTACATTTGAACAAAAAACAGCAGACGAGCTCTCGCCCTGCACAGCTGTTTTGTGCTTTGTGGTGTGGATATGGGCTTGTAGATCATTGGCCCCTTTATTTGCCACAGATACATACGTTCCTGCTTTGCACACAGTGCATTCTGCTTCCCACACAAATACTTTTTCCGCAAATCATCCGTGAAGTTGCATTTACTTTTCGGCATTTCTTGTTTTCATGTCTGTCTCCACTCACTAGCTCTCTCGCTCTGTGTCTCTGCCCCCCCCTCACGAATGTTTCTGCGTGCGCATCTTCACAGTTTGTTTTGTTAAACCCCTTCTTAACTTAACCCTGGACGTACATTGAAAATACACGCAACCCTAACTCAAAATGCCGGACATTTGAGGCATTCAAGAAACCCCGCCCGGACACCCCGGACACCCGCGCAAAAGAGGACATGTCCGAGGAAAAGAGGACATATGGTCAGCCTACCTCAACCTGAGTGAACAGAATGCTAATGCTTACAAGCTAACGCTAAAGCCGATGGTTTGTGTTGTCGGCGTGAGATAAACCCTGACATTCATTATTTATATATTGTTATTTACTCCTGAAATGGACCACAATGAACCGCCTTACCGTCATGAATTCATAATTTACTGAGAGGACGACTTTCTGACTGTTGGAAACTGAGGACACAAGCCTGACTTTTTATGAAGAATTTGGTACACTTTATGTTTTAAATCATATCATGTTATATATTATTGCTTTGTATTTCATTTACTTACTTTTTAGTAAAAGAACTGTGACTTAATAGTGTCCATTTATTTACATGGTATCAGTGTAGAAATATACTAAACCACTCCTCCATATGTCATCAGCCTGATTTGTATAAACTACTCTGAACTGTGAAATATGGTAGAAACACAAACCACACACTTGTAAAGGAATCTCTAGTTCCAGAAACTAGAGGTTCCTGATCTTTTAGTGGCAATGGGCCAATTGTTATTGTAAGAGCGAACACTGAGGAACGGTTTATCTAGCGTAGTAACACATGGCCTTTTAAAGGCATCCTACGACATTAGCCGTAGGCTAGCTACGGCAAGAGGTATGCAAGCTTCTTGCATCAGCAGCTGAATGGCTTTTGAGTTTGTAATGCACAACACAATACGATACAACACCAATCTGCACTGACTGAAAAACATGAACAATCCTATTGCAGTATCCGTAAAGTATTAGCCCACAATTTAATTTTGTTTTGTTTGTGCAGAGCTAGCTTGACAGCGTATGTACTGTAGTTGTCAGTAATGTGCTGTATCGTGATCAATATTACAGTGACTTACCTGATGTCTTTTTGGTCCAGCTTGCCGGGGACGTTTTCCACTTGATTTTGGGTGTGCATGCCATTTCTGTCGGCATAACTTTGCTCCAAGTTCCACATTTGCAGTGTCTAATCACACCAACCTCACTCGCTCGGCTTCTGTCTGCTCCAAGGTTTCACTCTCTCTTAATGCTCGATTCTATAACCAGTAGTTCATCCTTTGTATATTCAGGTTCAAGATACAGTAAATATTGTACATTATTACATATTATTATGAATGTGAATGTTGCTACATCATATTTATACTTGCAGCGTGTATATGGGCTTTAATTGAGCCCCTTTTTCTTTTCTCTCATGATGGTGAACGATGGGCAGAATTCTAAAACGTGCAGTTCCCCTTAAAGGGTTCTTGGTTAGAAACCCATTTCCGCCATCTTAGTCACTGCTTTTGTGTCCTTGGGCAAGACCAACCTTGTTCCCAGTACCATGCACACTGCAAATCTATCTTAATAGTGGATAATGGATTTCGCTTTGAGTCACTGGAGCAAATCGCTATATAAATATAATTCACTTCACTACCAAATAATGTACAACATATTTTACAACAAGAGAGGAGACGTCAGGGAAAATTTTAATTTAAGACAATGTAAGCACTAGAGATGACTACCATATTCTGTACTTTTATAGGTACAGACCGAATTCTGTCGGTAGTACCGGGCATACTTGCCAACCCTCTCGAATTTTCCGGGAGACTCCCGAAATTCAGCGCCTCTCCCGAAAACCTCCCTGGTCAAATATTCTCCCGAAAATCTCCCGATTTTCAGCCGGAGCTGGAGGCCATGCCCCCTCCAGGTCCATCCGGACCTGAGTGAGGACAGCCTGTTTTCACGTCCGCTTTCCCACAATATAAACAGCGTACCTGCCCAATCATGTTATAACATCTACGGCTTTTAGAGAGTGCACAACTGCTCAGACAACAAGGAGACGAAGCAGAAGAACGAGTAAGATGAAGAAATACGCTTGTAAGTTCCAAAACGAATGGAAACAAGAATTTCAGTCTATCCAGGACAGTTCAAAGGGGAAGGGGTATGCTGCCTGTAAATTTTGTAGAACAGACTTCTCCATTGAACACGGTGGCCGAACAGATATACTCAGTCATGAACGCTCAGCGAAGCACAAAGCGGCGGCAACGCAGCACCGGTCCCAGCCCCGTATTATGGGCCACCTCGCTAAATGGAGACCCGATGGTGTAACATATGCCGAAACAAAGATGGCTATGCTGATACCTGGAAGCAACATCCCGTTCTCATTTGCGGATGTCTTCAACAAATCCGTGAAGGATATGTTCCCGGATTCAGAGATCACTCGCCAGTACGCAAATGACAGAACAAAGGCTACTCAAATAGTGAAAGGTGTTTTTTTTTTTTTTTAATCAAGACTTTCAAGTACAACAATGAGTAGATGAGTGTTATGTGTGTGTATATGTGTAAATAAATGAACACTGAAATTCAAGTATTTATTTTATTTATATATATCCATCCATCCATTTTCTACCGCTTATTCCTTTCGGGGTCGCGGGGGTCTCTGGAGCCTATCTTAGCTACAATCGGGCGGAAGGCGGGGTACACCCTGGACAAGTCGCCACCTCATCGCAGGGCCAACACAGATAGACGGACAACATTCACACTCACATACTAGGGCCAATTTAGTGTTGCCAATCAACCTATCCCCAGGTGCATGTCTTTGGAGGTGGGAGGAAGCCGGAGTACCCGGAGGGAACCCACGCAGTCACGGGGAGGACATGCAAACTCCACACAGAAAGATCCCGAGGCCGGGATTGAACTCACGACTACTCAGGACCTTCGTATTGTGAGGCAGACGCACTAACCCCTCTGCCACCGTGCTGCCCTTTATATATATAATAAAATAAATACATATATATAGCTAGAATTCACTGAAAGTCAAGTATTTCTTATATACATATATATATATATATATATATATATATATATATATATATATATATATATATATATATATATATATATATATATATATATATATATATATGTATATATATATATATATATGTATATATATATATGTATATATATATATATATATGTATATATATGTATATATATATATGTATATATATACATATATATATGTGTGTATATATATATATGTATATATATACATATATATATATGTATGTATATATATATATGTATATATATACATATACATATATGTATATATATACATATATATATACATATATATATATATGTATATATATACATATATATATGTGTATATATATATATATATATATATATATATATATATATATATATATATATATATATATATATATATATATATATATATATATATATATATATATATATATGAAATACTTGACTTGACTTCGTGAATTCTAGCTGTAAATATACTCCTCCCCTCTTAACCACGCCCCCAACCCCGCCCCCATACACGCAGTTTATTTCGGACATGCATACCATACAGTGTAATTCATCACACATTTTCAGTTGTTTCATTACAGCACGTCCGAAAAGAAGTAGGAAGAAGCAAAGCTTATTTAATCCTACCCCTTTTCATACCATAGCAATTTTATCCAATTTCCTTGTTCTCTGTAACAGAACAGTGAACAAATAAATAATAAATAATATACCATAGTAAGCAAACAAATATTAAAGACATAAATAATCTTTGTCTAAAAAAAAACATTTATTTTATTATTCTATAAATAAAGGTAAAACATGTTATTTTTTTATTTCATTCATTTTAAGGTCAAACAAAAAAACAATCAACATAATATTTTAAATAAATAATGAACGAAAAGTAGCAGAAAGTAGTAAAACTTATAGCTGCTCCTTATTCATACAGTTACATTGTTGTTCAATTCTGTAGACTGGCTATATCTATTCATAACATACATATTTAATAACATACAACAAATAACTAAACATGTAAACAATAATTTACTCAATCGTATATTTTCATCATTGTAATTTGTAAAAATTTTTAAATACAGCAGGAGATTTCAATATTTTATGGAACAATCTTGACAGTGAAATAAAACAAACACCTTTTAATTAAAATGCTTCTCTCCTTTATCCCTGTTCTAAATCTCGATTTAGTAAAGGGCTCAGTTCCTTTTAGATTATAATTACATTCTCGTTTAACAAATCTGTTTTGAATGTTGTTTAGAATAACTTGTGTATGTGCTTTGAACATGATTTTCAGGATATTGCACTCTACCAATTAATTAAATTACAATAAGTTTAACTGTTTGAATATTGGGTTTGTGTTAAACACAAGAAGTGAACAAACTATTAGTAACTGCTGCAACATGGAGCAGGGAATGGATTTGATCAAACTTGCTTCTTCCTGCTCATTTTCAGACATTTTGAATTGTAAAGCTATGTGATGCTCTTGAATGTAACTTTATTTACTATGTTCCAAATAAACCATTACCACAATCAAAAGGCCCATGCCTTTGCTACAATATGCATGCATGCAGTTGATGTTAGGATTAAAGAGAGGGTGTGCAGGGTGGTTGGAATCCTTTGTGATGCAGCGAGCCCTCTAACAGCATTTGCTGATGAAGATGTCTGTGGTGGTGGTGGGACGGCTGCTCCCCACCATCTTCTGAGCAGCTTTCCCCACCCTCTACAGTGCCTTCCTCTCTTCAGCCGTGCACCTGCTGTGCCCCACTGCTATGCTGGTGCTAAGGGCGCTCTCCACCACATATCTGTAGAAGCTCCTAAGCATGGCGCTCCCGAGTCCATTACTCCACAGCTTCCTGAGTAGGTAGAGATGCTGGTGTGCCTTCTTGAGCAGACAGGAAGTGTTGTGGATCCAGGTGAGGCCCCTGGACAGATGAGCCCCAAGATAGTCCAAAACTCCTACAGCACTGCAAAAGTGCACCCGCGGGGGTCAGCAACCCGCGGCTCTAGAGCCGCATTGCGTCGCCCTAGTGGCTAACCAGGACCTCTTTCAGAGATGTGTGAAAATGGAAAAAGTTTTTTGTTTGTTTGTTTTAATATATTTTCTGTAGGAGGACAAACATGACACAAACCTTCCTAATTGTTAGAAATCCCACTGTTTATGTTAAACATGCTTCACTGATAAGAGTATTTGGCTAGCACCGTTTTGTCCTACTAATTTCAGCGATCCTTGAACTCACCGTAGTTTGTTTATATGTACAAATTTTCTCTGATGCTGCCACAGAAAGATTTGTTTTATGCCACTCCTCCTCTGTCTCATTTTGTCAACCAAACGTTTTATGCTGTGTGTGAATGCACAAACGTGAGTGTAACCCAGGCTTGAAAACACCATATGCCTGGAGTTGAAATAATTAATTTGAGTTAAAATAATTCATTTAGTAACGATACATTAATTTCAGTTAAATAACTAAGTGTTAAAACAGGTACAAACTAATCTGCACTTTACGTTATTCATTTATACTTTTAACCTGCTCTACAAGTTGTTAAAATAGAAAATACACAATATACATAAAAATGTTGACACAAACATGGTGTCTTAACAGAAATTGCAGAGGTAAAAATTACCTGTCTCCATGATTGTCACCTCCAGAGGGCAATCAGTGAGCCTGTGAGCCCTTCCGTGTCGCTCGTTTTATGACGCAACTTCCTGTAGTGTGGAAGAAGAGAAACTCCCCTGGCGGGGGAGAGGGTCGAGAAGGCGGAAGTAAACCAAGAGCGGTGGCTAAACACGTGAGAGTATCCAAATCTTCTTGGCGGTTGTGCATAAACTGTTTTGTGACTGGATCGAGATGGAAGGGGATAGTGACGGGATGTATGAGGAAGGTATGGACGTGGATAGGACTAGAGGGGAGAAAGGAAAGAAGGGGAGCGGAGGGCATGAGGGAAAGTCGAGTGCTAAAAGAGCCCATGAAGAAGATGAAGAAGTAGAAACAAGGAAAAAGACTATGGAAGATAATTATAGGATTATATATACATTTAAATCAAGTCAAGATATGAATGACATAAGTTTAATGACACTGGTTAAGGGGTTAAAGAAGGACATCGGAGAGGTGGAGATAGCGAAGGTGCTTAGGGACAGGCGACTTTTGATTAAATGCAAAAATGGAGAGCAAAAAAGTAAAGCAATGCGGTTGCAAAAACTGTGCAATAAGATAATAAAGGAAAAAATCGAAGTGGGAGAACGAAAGGGGGCAAGAGGAGTAGTGACAGGAATTCCAAGAGGTGAAAATTTAGAAGAATTGAAAAGACAAATAAAAGGGGGAACTGTCAAGATGTTGACAATAATGATGGCATATAGAAATGGAGAAAAGACGGAGAGCGAATCAGTGCTAGTACAGTTTGTCGAGGAAGTCCTCCCGCAGAGAATCATGATTGGGTTTTTAAGCTTTTATGTTAGAGCTTACGTTCCACCCCCAGTACGCTGCTTCAAGTGCCAACGCTATGGGCACATAGCCAGTGTGTCATGCTAAGTTGAGATGTGGAAGGTGTGGAGGGGAGCATGAATATGGACAATGTGGAGATAATGATCTGATCAAATGTTGTAACTGTGGCGGGAATCACACAGCAGCATATGGGGGATGTGTCATTAGGAAACAGGCAACAAAAGAACAGCAAATCAGAGTAGAAAGAAATATTACATACGCAGAGGCAGTTAAAGTAAGAAATCAAGAAAGTGCAGAACAAGATAGAAGTGAGAATAGTTCAGAACGAGACAGAAGTGGCAATAGTTCAAGTAATAAAAAACAAGAGGCAACAAATACAGGACTTTCTATGGACAAGCTAGTTGTGTTCCTGGCATTTGTCATAAACTGTACAGAACAGGCAAGAAATAAAACTGAGAAGATCAAAATAATTGTCAAAGCAGCAGCAAAGTTCTTAAATTTAAAAGAACTATCTTGGGAACAGGTACAAGGTGAACTACAGAGAGTAGACGAGACAGAGTCATGTTACCACAATCCAACGCCATGTTGATTATTCAGTGGAATGCCAGAAGTTTAGTAGCAAACGGACAGGAACTAAAGGGATATATTAATAATATGAAAAATAAACCACATATAATATGTATTCAAGAAACCTGGCTGAAGCCAAAATTGAGCTTTATAATAAAAGGATATGTAACAATACGTAAAGATAGGAATGATGGGCAAAGAGGAGGATGTGCCATATTTATTAAAGAAGACATGCATTATACAATATTAAAAGAAAAACAAGAACTAGAAATAGTAGGGGTAGAAGTATGGAATAATAAAGAAAGATACAAAGTGCTAAACTTCTATAATCCGTGCAAGAAATTACAAACTCATCAACTAGAAAAAATAGTCGAGCACTGGAGTGGCAATATCATTTGGTGTGGTGACTTTAATGCACATAGCACAATGTGGGGTGAAAGGGATGACTGGAATGGGGAAACATTGGAAGCATTTTTGGAGGAAAAAGAACTGGTGTGTGTGAATGATGGGTCGGGAACAAGATTAGATGTAGTTACGGGTAAAGAAACAGCAATAGATTTAACACTGGTGTCACAAGGGTTAGCAGGAAAGGTAGAGTGGGAAGTAAATAAAGACAGCACTATAGGAAGTGATCACTACCCAATCTTCATTCACATAAACATAAACCAAAGGACAGAAAGCACTAAAAAAGAAGGAAGATGGAAGTATAATCACGGTGATTGGGGACAATTTAGGGAAAGTACCGACATGACATTAAAGGAAGTGCATATAAATCAAGATATTGAACAACTAAATACAGATATTACAAAGTGCATAATAGAAGCAGCCAAAAAAAGCATACCAAGGAGTAGTATAGGGAAAAGAAGGAAGATAGTGCCGTGGTGGACACAAGCGTGCACAGACGCAATAAAAGAACGGAATAGAGCATTTAGAATATTGAGAAGAACACATAATTTCCAAGATATGATCCAATATAAAAGGCACCAAGCTAAAGTAAGGTACGTTATTAAAAAGACAAAAAAACACTATTGGAGAACGTTTTGTGAATCATTAAATAGAACTACTCCTTTAGGCCAAGTGTGGGGAATGATCAAGAAAATGTCAGGGATCAGAAGTGAACATAACAATCATGTGATGAAAGATGGGACACGGTGTGTGGTAGAAAATAAAGAAAAAGCAGAACTTTTAGCAAAGACATTTGTTAAAGTGCACAGTAATGATAATTTGAGAAATAGCTCGTATGGAGTGAAGCCTGTCACATCATTTCTACAAAATAGCCATGGACAATGCTGCTAAGATAGCACATAAGAACAAAACAAGATTTAACAGGCGTGTAACTGCCTCAGACTTGAAAGTTGGAGACCGAGTATTAATCAGAAATGTCCGCATCCGTGGGAAACATAAGATCTCAGACAAATGGGAGTCAACTATCCATGTAGTTGTGAGCAGAGCAGGTACTCTCCCTGTCTATACGGTCAAACCCGAAAACAAGGATGGTCCTCTCAGGACACTGCATAGAGATTTACTTCTCCCATGTGGATACTTGCCTGCAGGGGAAAACATTGAGCCTGCCCAGCAGTCTGCAAGACGCAGACCAGCAACTCGTGCAAACCCAGCTGTGGATGCTGATCATTCCCTGGAAGAAGAAGAGGAGGATAATAATCTCACTCCAGTCTACTGGTTTAGAGAATCACCAAACCCTAAGGTCCCCACCATCCATGAAAGTACAGTACCGCCTGATCCATCTATGTCTACTGAGCAATATACAAAGCAGGCTAAACCTCCAGGCATATGTCCTGTCGAAAATTCAGTAAATTCCCACGATGTTGATTGCAATCCTGGAAGTGACAACCCACCTGATATGTCTGATGGTACATCAGATAGTCCCCTGGTGCTTAACGAATCTACCAGCCCTCAAGGTGACACTGAGTACTTACCTACTGAAGAAATCATTCCTACTGAACAAGAACTAAACCCAAATGAAAGTGACTTACCTGATACTAAATGTTCTGTCGAAAACAGCAACTTACCTGGAAATGAAGAAGCTGAGGAGAGAGAAATGGACAAGTTGGATGAAACGGAAACAGCAACTGAAGAGACAGAGAAACAAACAGGCATGGATACCTCTGTCAGGAAATCAGAGAGAAGTCGTCAGCCTTCAAAGCGTCTTGACTATGTCGAACTCGGAAATCCCTTGGTCACAGTGGTGAAATCATTCTTCCATGGGCTTACCACAGTTTTGGCCGATGCTCTAAGTGAGGCTGAGAACAATCCCCTTGCCCCATCCCGTCAAATGATAACAGTTTAAGTTATTGCTAATAACTAATTTGTTACCATGTACAGGGACGTACATGAGTTCAGGAGGGGAGGGTGTAACCCAGGCTTGAAAACACCATATGCCTGAAGTTGAAATCATTAATTTGAGTTAAAATAATTCATTTAGTAACGATACATTAATTTCAGTTAAATAACTAAGTGTTAAAACAGGTACAAACTAATCAGCATTTTACGTTATTCATTTATATTTTTAACCTGCTCTACAAGTTGTTAAAATAGAAAATACACAATATACATAAAAATGTTGACACAAACATGGTGTCTTAACAGAAATTGCAGAGGTAAAAATTACCTGTCTCCATGATTGTCACTCGGTAAGGCTTGAAAATAAGCTTGCAATTCGATCCATCCACATTTCTAATGTTGTTATACAACTTTTGATCCGTATATTGTGTTGTTTGAACCTTGTAGAGCAGTGTGACATCCGAGTGTAATATTCACTGACTGATATCCTGTGTGCAGTCATTTCACTTGATCAGCGGTGAGTGAATAACAATGATGTGATGTTTTATTTGAGCCATAAGTGTTGGTGATATTTATTTTGTTTATGTTTACAGCACATGCTGGGAACACTGTGATTATTTTTGTTTTACTGAAGTAATAGATTACTGAGTACTTTTGATTTAGTGATTGAAGGGGTAATTTTTAGTGCATCTCTCACCTGTGCTAGCAAGGGAGATATTTAGCACGTTTTAACCTTATATACCTCCAAGTTGCTACACAAAAGTCCATTTTGAACATTAATGTGAACTTTGTGCAATTAACCTACCTCGTTTAATTGTGAACTTAAGGGTGCATTTAAATAGTATTTGTATTTTTGTATTTAAAGAAACAGTTCATACATTTTTGAATATTTGAACAATTGGAAAAAAAGAACTATAATAAGCGCTTAACTTTTATTTTGATATTTCATATTTTGAAAACAAATACATTGTAAACCAAAGCATTTGAGATACATGATTGGTGATTAATGACATGATTGAGCTAATTAATGCTAGTTAAAAGTATTTAAGCTAATTCATGGTTATTTAAGAACACAGTTGAAACCAGTGTGTGTGAATAATACAAGCTATTGGGTCTTGTCTGATCAATTGTTAGGTCAGGTTTTTTGATTGGGTGATTCAAATACCATCTTAATTCCTTGGAGCACCTTGTGTGGAGAGGACGACATCGCCCTTCCAGCCCAGGTGGATGAGAGGCTCCGCAGTCTCTCCAACTCCAACACTGATTTCCCCCCATTCCCGAGATCCATCGATCCGATTCCCAGTGCATACTGGGTGGCGAGCTACCTGAGAATTTGGACACTGTGGTGCAGTGTTGACGTCCCCTCCCCCACGGTCTGTGCGGTAGGACAATAGTTATACAGTGCACTGTTAGCTACAGAGAAACGGGCCCCAACGAACTATTTTGTCATGTCTGTTTATCATGTTTTTGTTTTGGCCATGTGCTGTTTGTTTTTTTTGGACACTTTCTTAGTTCCTGGTTTCACTTCCTTGTTTGGTTTGGTTTCCATGGTCACCCATTAGTTTTCACCTGTCATGTCACGCACCTGTTTTACGTTTTGAGTCACGCACCTGTTTGTTCCAATCATGTCACTGTTATTTAAGTCTACCTTTGTTCATCACTCGTTCTGCCTGCATTGTGTTTGTCACGCGTTTATGTCAAGTAAGTGTTTGATTATGCCATGTCATCTGTGCCAAGTAATTAAGCTTCATGTGTTTTAGGCACGCTTGCCTTTTTGCTTTATTGTTTGCGTGTGTGATAGTTTTAGTGATTTATGTTGAATAAATCCAAGCTCACCTTCACGCTGTCGTCCGGAGCCGTTTTTTGCATGGGAAGAACAACCCCGCAGCCAGCTGCGACCCCCCCACGTGACATTATGCAGGCAGCAGACGTTCTTCCGCAGACGGGCCATGACGAGGTGATGGAGACGCGCTGGCGAAGATGGAGGCCAGCCAGAAAGGCTTCTTTTCGCCAGCATGGTGCGTCGTTCCCCCAGGATCCTCCTCCGGACAACAAGATTCCCCAACCAGCCCTGTCTTCCTCGCCGCCGCAGGAGACCCGTGCTGATGACGTCATCCCGCCCACTGGTGATGACGTCAGAGACCAAGACTTTTTTTTAGATTCCATTTACGCCCTCTGTCAGCCGCCCACTAAGGACTTTGTTTCAAAAAGTAATCCTTTTGAGAATTTTTTTTCAAAATTTAAATTTGTTCAGACCCAGTCTAAAGTGGGGGTGGTAAATAGACATTTTGGACAATTTAATGGGGAGGATTCTGCCCCCCTCCTGACCACCCTCCACCCACCCCTAAAGAAGATGCCAGACCGCAGGGAGCGCGTCTGGTATCCGCTCCTTGAGGAGGGGGCTGGGACCGGGAGCTGTGTTGGTGGGGTTGCTCAGCTGCACCCAACCAGGCAGCAACCTCCATCCCGGCCGCCACCACCAGTCCGTCACCATGCCAAGCCACAGCCCCCAGCTAGGCCACCTGCACCACGTCAAGTTCCACGCGGCCAAGCTCCGGTTCCGGCTCCACGCAGCCAAGCTCCGGTTCCGGCTCCACGCTGCCAAGCTCCGGGTCCGGCTCCACGCTGCCAAGCTCCGGCACCGGCTCCACGCTGCCGAGCTCCGGTTCCGGCTCCACGCTGCCAAGCTCCGGTTCCGGCTCCACGCTGCCAAGCTCCGGTTCCAGCTCCACGCTGCCAAGCTCCGGTACTAGACCCACGCCAAGACCAAGACCCACGCCAAGACCAAGACCCACGCCAAGACTGCCAAGACCAAGACTGCCAAGACTGCCAAGACCAAGACCAAGACGACCAAGACCAAGACCAAAACCCACGCCGCCAAGACCAAGACCCACGCCGCCAAGACCAAGACCCACGCCACCAAGACCCACGCCGCCAAGACCAAGACCCACACCGCCAAGACCAAGACTGCCAAGACCAACACCAAGACCAACACCAAGACCCACGCTGCCAAGACCAAGACCCACGCTGCCAGGTCATGCCACGCCAAGCTTTGCCGCCCGACGCACCACGCCAAGCTTCGTCATCTGCTACTGCCACATCGACGAAGCGCCTGCCTTCTCGTCTGCCACGGATGTGGCCGCTGCCTGGTCGTCCGCCACGCCGGGTGCGCCCACCTTCTCGTCGGCCACGGGTGTGGCCCTTCCCGGGTCGTCCACCTCGCCTGCGGCGGCGGCGTTCCACTCGCCGCCGCCACATGACTATGCCTCGGTGGATTCGGGGCCACTTGGCCTGGCGACCCACCGCCATGTCCCCCTCCCACAGTCCCATGACTCTTGATCCTGTTTTGTGTTTTGTTTTTTGGACATCTGGGATCTGTCCGTAAGGGGGGGGTTCTGTCATGTCTGTTTATCATGTTTTTGTTTTGGCCATGTGCTGTTTGTTTTTTTTGGACACTTTCTTAGTTCCTGGTTTCACTTCCTTGTTTGGTTTGGTTTCCATGGTCACCCATTAGTTTTCACCTGTCATGTCACGCACCTGTTTTACGTTTTGAGTCACGCACCTGTTTGTTCCAATCATGTCACTGTTATTTAAGTCTACCTTTGTTCATCACTCGTTCTGCCTGCATTGTGTTTGTCACGCGTTTATGTCAAGTAAGTGTTTGATTATGCCATGTCATCTGTGCCAAGTAATTAAGCTTCATGTGTTTTAGGCACGCTTGCCTTTTTGCTTTATTGTTTGCGTGTGTGATAGTTTTAGTGATTTATGTTGAATAAATCCAAGCTCACCTTCACGCTGTCGTCCGGAGCCGTTTTTTGCATGGGAAGAACAACCCCGCAGCCAGCTGCGACCCCCCCACGTGACATATTTAAACAAACTTTGGGAACTTTGAAAAAAGGGTTTCTATTCTGCCGGCTTTTCTTATTCTTTTTCATTATTTTTCATATACTGCAGTTGTTGTAAATTTCTATGTGCACTTTTCAATACATGTTTGGCCATTCAACATTCAAGTTCATCGTTGTCTGTGTCATTATTGATATGCAACACTGGCTCTTAAAAACACTAGGATCCTTCTGATACTAGTCCAGTTCGATATTTACACCATTGACTACTACTCACCTGTTTCCTCTATTACTAGTTCGTAACTAGGGTTACATGAGCTTTGTTGATGTTATTGACTCGTTGGAGTGCTGATCAGGCATATTTGGTCAGTCCTTGATCATGCGCTCAGGAAGGTAATAAATGGGCGAGAGCAGGAACTTGGCTTCACGCTGACACCAAGGAAGTCGAGTCGACAACCGGCAGTGGTCCTGACAGACCTTGACTATGCGGATGACATCAGTCTGCTCTCCAACAACGTGGAACAAGCACAAGAACTCCTACACAGGGTAGAGCTAGAGTGCGCCAAGGTTGGCCTTAGGCTAAATGCCAAGAAAACTGAAGTCATGACCTACAATGTTCCACCAGAACATCAACCTCTGATAACAGCAGGAGGCACTGTGCTGAAAGAAGTTGAGGACTTCAAATACCTGGGCGGATGGGTCAACTCAACTGAGCAGGATTTAAAAGTGAGGAAGGCACTTGCATGGAGGGCCCTGAACGGCATGACCAGTGTATGGAGCTCCAACCTCCCCCGCCAAATCAAACTCAGCTTCTTCTGCGCGGCAGTTGAGTCCGTTCTCCTCTATGGCAGCGAATGCTGGACCCTGAAGCCAACCCTGGAGAGGTCTCTGGATGGTTGCTACACCAGGATGCTGCGTGCAGTGCATAACATCAACAAGAGTGCGCACGTAACCAACAGAGTCCTCTACAGGGGAATACCAAGGGTGAGCGAGAAGATTGCTGTAAGGAGAATGAGACTAGCAGGGCACTGCCAAAGGCATCAGGAGCTGCCAGCCAGCAAATTGGTACTGTGGGAACCAACACATGGGCATCGGTCAAGAGGACGTCCCACACTAACATACGTGGATGTACTCAAGAAGGATGCAGGAGCTCAGAGTACCAAGGAACTGGCCAAATGTATGGAGAATCGGGATGACTGGAAGCAACGATGGAAGGCTCGTCTGAGGACGACCTAGAGAGAGATGATCGCAAGCTAATCGATGCTAACATGCTATTTAGGTTAGCTGTATGTACATATTGCATCATTATGCCTCATTTGTAGGTATATTTGAGCTAAATTAATTTCCTTTACTTATCTTTCTGTCAACGAAGATTTGCGTCAGCCTCTGATGGTAGGCTAATATAGCTAATATACACACTTGCATTATGTGTTGCCTTCATTATAACACTTATATAAGGCTTTTAATTTTTTGCGGCTCCAGACAAATTGTTTTTTTTGTATTTTTGGTCCAATACGGCTCTTTCAAAATTTTGGGTTGCCGACCCCTAGCTTAGGTAGTAAAAAAACAAAGGTTATCTTCAAGGAGTCATTTTATGATTTTTGTAAACATTGAAAACACTTCCTATTTTGAAGAAGGCAAGATTGTTTAATAAATATCTCCGCCATGCCTCTGTGATCTAGCCTCCAAATTTCCCAAATACACATAAACCAACAGGTAAGAAAAGTTGGTTTTAGGACCCATTTAACACAAGGTAAATGGAAGTGAAGAGAAGAATGCCTTCTTTTAAATGATCATTAAAAACTGTGCTTCCAACTGATATGGAAGAATTTGGGACATTGCATCAAAGCATGATGTAATCTACACATTGACAATGACCAGAGATTTACATGGAGCTTTTCTCACACACTGTTATGCATATTTAAGATGAATATTTACTCTCAAGAGCCACCCATAGTATTATTGAGAAAAAAACGTTTTGCTTATTTGGTTGCCAATAATATGACAATCAGAACTTTCCTATCTACCTGACGTCAGCAATTATCAGTGTGCTATGTTTCGTTCTTCTGATTCAGTTGTTTTTTACTTCTTCATTTTAAGCACTCTGCAGCTGACATCAGCATTAATGACATGCCATGCGACGTATGACACTATCAAGCTGGGTTTGAATGAGCCTCCCTGTCTTTTTTCCAAGTGACTTTGATTGATCAGGATTTGTCAAACATAAGGAATTGATTGGATATTAATCGTGTCTGCTGTTCTCAATCAATTAAAAAAACAAACTGATTTCACTACTTGGCTCAAAATACATTTGTGTTCAGGGCCAAAATTTAGCCTGGAGCGGCCCAGGTTTACAGCATTGCCTCTTCTGCCCAATTTACTTACAAAACAGTTATGAATTGATACATTCCTACTTTTTACTTGGCCATGAATAACTTCACAATTTTTTGAATATAAGTTTCTTTGTTCTCTCCATTTATTGTTGATGTTCTCTCTTTCACTATCAAAATACTTAGACTTCCTTTTATTGTCATTCGAATTTGAACTTTACAGTACAGATAACAACAACATTTCGTTGCATTAGCTCGTTGTAGTTCTGGATAAAAGAGCAATACGGTGCAGATATAAATAAATAAATTACTGTGCAGATAAATATATTGCACTTTTGCATATGCATTCACGTTTATGGATGTATGTTATATTGTCTTTATATTCCAGCGAGTTAATCCGTTTTGGGGGGGAATTGAGGGGATTATTATGATGTGTTCAAGAGTCTTATGGCCTGAGGGAAGAAGCTGTTACAGAACCTGGAGGCTCTGCTACAGAGGCTGGGGAACCTCTTTCTGGAGACAAGCAGTGAAAACAGTCCTTGGTGGGGGTGAGAGGAGTCTCTACAGATTTTCTGAGCCCTGGTCAGGCAGCGGCTTTTTGCGGTTTCCTGGATAGGAGGAAGAGGAGTCCTGATGATCTTTTCCGCCGTCTTCACCACTCTCTGCAGAGACTTCCAGTCTGAGGCACTGCAGGCTCCAGTCCAGACAGAGATGCAGTTGGTCAGTAGGCTCTCTATAGTGCCTCTGTAGAATGTGGTAAGAATGGGGGGAGGGAGCTGTGCTCTTTTCATCCGACGCAAAAAGTGCATGGGCCGCAGAGCTTTTTTTACAAGAGCTCCGGTGTGTAGGGACCAGGTCATATTGTCAGTTATATGCACCCCCAGGAACTTAGTGCTGCTTACGATCTCCACTGCTGTGCCATTGATGAAGAGTGGAGTGTGGCTGGACTGATGCCTCCTGAAGTCGACGATAAACCTACCATCAAAATAAGGTTGTGTAAAGTTTTATACATTTATAAAATAAAATTGTTATCCACTTTGGACAAACAGGAACTTTATCTGAATGTTACATCTGGGATGAAAACAGTTTATAATGTATTGTGTTGGTACATTGCAGTTGTTATTTATTGTAAAATAATTTGATATCTTATTTAGGTTCCTGAGTGGGACAAACTACAGCCACAATGATAAGTATCATTATAATCATAACTTAGGATGCTACTTGATACAAAGGGAATCGCTAACATGCTAATAGTTAGGATGCTAGCACTTTGCAAGTATATATGCCGTATATTATGCCATGTAGGGAGATACTATTTCATATCAGGAAAATAGCTAAATGCTAATATGCTAACCGTTGGTATACTATAGCACCTACTAACATAGCACTAAGTACCAAAAAGTGGTCATGCTGTTCTTTATCGTGCCATGAAGGTAGATATTTTTCATATCAGGAAAATAGCTAAAGCTGTTAACAGTTGGTATACTATAGCACTTAGCAAGATTGCACTAAACACTAACTGTGCTATGGCAGATTTATTTGTATCATATATAATGCCATGTGGGTTTTTCTCAGGGGTTTCGAAACGTTTTTCAGTCATGACCACATATATAAAAATAAAAGGATGTACAAGTTGTACATTAAAGATGCTAAAATAATTCAGTGTAGATTAATATACTGCTTGGCAAGCTATCAAAACATTTACATGCAAGCGTATTGTTTGGTGACAAAGCAAACTAGTGTAATATCTAATAATATTTATATTATTGAGGACTTTATCTAATTTTAGAATATTGAAATTCTCACAGAAATTAAGTCAGTCCAGTAAATTAAGAGACTGAAATAGATAGATAGATAGATAGATAGTACTTTATTGATTCCTTCAGGAGAGTTCCCTCAGGAAAATTACAATTCCAGCAGCAGTGTACAGAATTGAGAACGAATTAAAGTAAAACGTAAATAATGGGGGTATAAATGGAAATAAAATTGAAAATATAACAATAAGAATAAAAATTCTTAAACAATAAGAATACAAATATAACAGTAAAAATAAGAATATAACAAGAGAAACTAGGCAGTAGTGACCATGTTATGAAAATGTATTGCACTTAAAAAAAATGTTTTTTTTATTATCCCAGAGTTGTACAGTCTGATGGCGTGTGAGACAGTATATACTTAGTAATATTAATAAACAGTAAATTGTAATATTCCCCTAATTGCTTATGAAAGTATTTTTTGTTGACAAGTTATGATGACGTCATTTGTCATAAGACGTGAGCAATGGGCATGCGCAGAGTCATCTTTGCCACGTTTCACTACTGATGTCATCGGTTTCAGCCTGACAGGTTGCAGATGCAGTAACGATTTTCCCCGAGGTCGAGAGGGACCACTTCGCATTTGACGCTTAAACCGTTCGTTGAAGTTTAATGTCATATTTCCGTAGTCGCCTGTAAAGGAGCAACCAAGCTACGAGTTGTGCTATTCCCCACTGTAAACAAGCTGAGTTGGCTACTCTTCCTGGTAGCAGTTGCAGCCATTTTGATTTTTTTCCCCTCAGCGACAAGCAGCCGGTCAGTGCGTATGCTAGCCACCGCTCCCATTTCCACACAGCCGAACTGAAGGAGCCCTTTACCACACCTGAACACACTTCTCAACAAAGGCACAATGAATCCCGAATAGTAAGTACCTTCATTAAAAAGGCAGCGTCACTTCTTTAGATGTGTGTGTATAAAAGCAGGCAAATGGGCATTGACGGTTAAGCTAGGCTAGGCTAGGCTAACGTCAGCTGACAGCTCCTCGTCCACCTGATCTTGCCATGTACGTCTTTCATGAACACAGGATGTTTTGTTCTTTTTAAAATGCTTAGCACGGGATGGCTTATTTAAAATAAATGTTAAAGTGTCGTGTAGTGGATGTGGGAGGCTTGGATTGGGTAAGAAGAGTGGTACATCCTGACAGCATTAATAAATACTAGCGCATCTTAATAAATTAGAATATTTTTGGAAGCGAATTTATTATTCGAATGTCATTTATTCATTTTCAGTAGTTAGGCTAAAACATTGATATTTTATAGATTTACTTCCGAGAATAAAACATGCCAATATATATATTTTTTTGTGTCTTACAATTAAAAAAACATTTTCAGTATCTCATACAATGTGAAATAATGTCCAATTATATTGGTTAGGTTTATTTTTTTCAAACCAACCCCCACTGCTAGCATTTTATTCTAATAGTGGTTTATGAGGACATATTATACTAAAAAATGTCTATCTTTCACTATTACTTAAATTGCTGAAGAATTGTCCTAAATTGTAGTTGTAGCTCGGTAAGACAACTGGTGCTGAAAATGATCAAGGACTATTATTATTGCAGTATTGTTGAATGAACTCAAAAAGTATTTATACACACACTGAAATCTATTTTTTTTTAAATACCTAAAATAAATACACTTACTGTTGGAAACCCACTATTTTGCATGTGTTGTGTTTCTTATGCTTCACTGATAGTGTTTGTCTTTAGTATTTTATCTGTTTTATTGGCTAAACTTTTATTGTTTTAAATGTTGGTTTGTATTGTAGCACTTAAATATTTATTAAAATGAAAAGTGCGTAATAACAGCTATTATTAGCGGGCATCGTGTCTACGGGTGCACAGTTAAGTGCAGAACGATTAGATTAACCTCTGCTCAGTTGCTCAATTAGTAATGTGTTCATATAAATTTGGACTAGGGCATGTTTCTTCATAGGGGTCTCCTGTCATCATGTTAGCATTTAAGCTAGCGAGCTAGCACCAGTCAGTCTGTAAGTTTATCAAAGTGCAGTTATCAATCTCGGTGTTCGATCGTTTTGATTTAATACGACAATATTACCAGTCAGGAATTTTACAGCGGTAATCATTATTACTGTTTATTGTTACATTCATAATATACATACAGGTCTGTAGTGCATACACTCAAACAAAAGCTGTCCCAGAGAAGTGATAAACAGTTTGCACTCATGCTGTTTTATAAGATAGAATATATATTCAATATATATTCAAAGATAGCTAATGTTAGCAGCTAAAATTTAAACAAATCGCCCTCATTTGCTGATAACAAACATAGAGCTGTGCAATATAGACAAAAATATCCACTGTAGGTAGTTTTATTCAGTTTGTTAACGATATAGTCATTTTTATAGATGTTCCGATCCAATAGCCACCATTCGTAATTGACTGATTTTCATGAAAAAGTATGTGATTACCATTGTGATTCATGTCTATCAAAAACGTAGATTCTCTCTGGCTGTCACTGTATATTTTTTAGTCCCCCGACTGACAAGCTTGCAGCTTATTTTGTATTTCCGTACGTTGTCGGAGCCACTCCCCTAAGGTAATAATCATCACCTCCGAAGTGGGAAATAAACTGCATTTCATTATGTCTCAAGTATCATTGTCACTGGAGGTCGAGGCTAAACATGTTACACAATGAGATCAAGCCAGGAGCAGGCATGCTAATAGCTAAGCTACCCAATAAGATAGCGTGAAACAACACCAAGAACCAGCCATTCTTTTCTACATTGAATATTAGTCATGCCTACACATATGACTTTAGAGAGAGTCTGTAATTTCTGGGTCTGCGGGGTAGCATGTCATAAACAGTGACTTTAAAGGCCTACTGAAATGAATTTTTTTTATTTAAACGGGGATAGCAGATCTATTCTATGTGTCATACTTGATCATTTCGCGATATTGCCATATTTTTGCTGAAAGGATTTAGTATAGAACAACGACGATAAAGATCGCAACTTTTGGTATCTGATAAAAAAAGGCTTGCCCCTACCGGAAGTAGCGTGACGTAGTCAATTGAACATATACGCAAAGTTCCCTATTGTTTACAATGATGGCCGCATGAAGTGAGAGAGATTCGGACAGAGAAAGCGACAATTTCCCCATTAATTTGAGCGAGGATGAAAGATTTGTGGATGAGTAAAGTGCAAGTGAAGGACTAGTGGGGAGTTGAAGCTATTCAGATAGGGAAGATGCTGTGAGAGCCGGGGGTGACCTGATATTCAGCTGGGAATGACTACAACAGTAAATAAACACAAGACATATATATACTCTATTAGCCACAACACAACCAGGCTTATATTTAATATGCCACAAATTAATCTTGCATAAAAACACCTACGTGTTTGTTATGCTAGCTCCTAGCTCCTCTGCTAGCTCCTATTTCCATAGAACGCGCCAATACAATTCAAACACCTGATCAACACACACAATCACTCAGCCCAAAAGACCGTTCACCTAACCCAAGGTTCATAAAGCTTATATATTTTTAAAAAGTTACGTACGTGATGCGCACATACGGTCAAGCTATCAAATGTTTAGCAGCCAAGGCTGCATACTCACGGTACCTGATATTCAGCTGGGAATGACTACAACAGTAAATAAACACAAGACATATATATACCCTATTAGCCACAACACAACCAGGCTTATATTTAATATGCCACAAATTAATCCTGCATAAAAACACCTACGTGTTTGTTATGCTAGCTCCTAGCTCCTCTGCTAGCTCCTAGCTCCATAGAACGCGCCAATACAATTCAAACACCTGATCAACACACACAATCACTCAGCCCAAAAGACCGTTCACCTAACCCAAGGTTCATAAAGCTTATATATTTTTAAAAAGTTACGTACGTGACGCGCACATACGGTCAAGCTATCAAATGTTTAGCAGCCAAGGCTGCATACTCACGGTACCTGATATTCAGCTGAGAATGACTACAACAGTAAATAAACACAAGACATATATATACCCTATTAGCCACAACACAACCAGGCTTATATTTAATATGCCACAAATTAATCCTGCATAAAAACACCTACGTGTTTGTTATGCTAGCTCCTAGCTCCTCTGCTAGCTCCTAGCTCCATAGAACACGCCAATACAATTCAAACACCTGATCAACACACACAATCACTCAGCCCAAAAGACCGTTCACATAACCCAAGGTTCATAAAGCTTATATATTTTTAAAAAGTTACGTACGTGACGCGCACATACGGTCAAGCTATCAAATGTTTAGCAGCCAAGGCTGCATACTCACGGTACCTGATATTCAGCTGGGAATGACTACAACAGTATATAAACACAAGACATATATATACTCTATTAGCCACAACACAACCAGGCTTATATTTAATATGCCACAAATTAATCCTGCTTAAAAACACCTACGTGTTTGTTATGCTAGCTCCTAGCTCCTCTGCTAGCTCCTAGCTCCATAGAACACGCCAATACAATTCAAACACCTGATCAACACACACAATCACTCAGCCCAAAAGACCGTTCACCTAACCCAAGGTTCATAAAGCTTATATATTTTAAAAAAGTTACGTACATACGCAAAAAAAAAGTTGCGCACATACGGTCAAGCGATCAAATGTTTAGAAGCCAAAGCTGCATACTCACGGTAGCACGTCTGCGTCTTTGTCATCCAAATCAAAGTAATCCTGGTAAGAGTCTGTGTTGTCCCAGGTCTCTACAGGCGTCTGTGTATCGAAGTCAAAAGTCCTCCTGGTTAGAGTCTCTGTTATCCGAGTTCTTCCATCTTGACTGCATCTTTCGGGAATGTAAACAAAGACGCGCCGGCTGTGTACTGTTGTTGCTGACTTTGTTCGAAAAATACGTCCGTTTCGCACCGACAACTTTCTTCTTTGCTTGCTCAGCTTCTTTCTCCATAATGCAATGAACATAATTGCAACAGATTCACGAACACAGATGTCCAGAATACTGTGGAATTATGAAATGAAAACAGAGCTTTTTTGTATTGTATTCAATGGGGAAGGCATACCTCTGTTCCCCGGGCTACGTCACGCGCATAAGTCATCCTCAGAGGCGTTTCGAACCGGAAGTTTAGCGGCAAATTTAAAATGTCACTTTATAAGTTAACCCGGCCGTATTGGCATGTGTTATAATGTTAAGATTTCATCATTGATATATAAACTATCAGACTGCGTGGTCGGTAGTAGTGGGTTTCAGTAGGCCTTTAAGCAACAACTCTATTTGGCTCCTTTTGTTTTTCTTCAATTTGTGGTTTTGAGGTAATTTTAGTCTCTGTAATGTCGCGTCTTCAAGTGATAGAAAAGAATAGACCCGTTCTTGTCGCTAGCAAAGACTTGTTAGCGACATGTTTTACAGATTACCGTTGTTTGGTCGGTGTGACTGTTTTATTCCAAGCCAAAGTTAAACAAATTAGTTTCTCTTCCCTCTTTTTGGCACCAATTCCTCTTCAGGTTTTGTTGGTTTATATTCCATTGTGCTTTCCGTCTCTGCTACGAGCAGATTTGTGCATTGTTGACATCCGTACTCCTGCCGGCTCTCGCCATAAAGTTCTTTCAAGTGACGTAAAAATGCTTCCGCAAAGTAGCAGTGTGGCTGCAGTCACATTAACAGCAGCCCAGACGTTAAAATTACGATACAAACAATAGAGAATTATTTTGTACAATAGATTTTTATGTCATACTACAATATGTATCGTTTGATCGCACAGCACTAAACAAACTAGCTAATGCTTGTGTGTGGGTGTTATGTGCTGCGAAATGTACGTGATTAAAGCAAGAGAGGGCAGGATATAACATTCAGAAGTTCTAGAAGGTCGAGGCAGCTGCCTAGTCGTGACATATCACCGTTTAATTTAGCATTCTAAAATCGAATAACTTTTGCATGATATGCTAACTTAGATTTTTAAATACGCTTGCCAGACTAGACTCTCAAGGATCTTGCGACAAATTCAACCAATCCCTGTGCAACTTATTAAAAAAAGCTTCTGCAAAATGATCTATTTTAAGCCACAACAATCACAAAAAAGATTGTCACCGTTGGTTATGGTTTTGTGATTTGTTTCAAACGTACTCAACGAGTTACATTATAGTGCATCTCATGTTTACACTTGCACAATTCCACATGTCAAAAAAGGAGTAGGGTGAGGCAGAGTTTATTTACTGGTAATCCTTTCCCTTCTTCATACTTCAGCTATGACTGACCGTTTGTTCACTTACTGTTTGTGAATGCTACTTTTTTAAATGCAGATTAGCAGACTCATTTAAGTGATTAGAGTGTGAACTAGTAGGTAAATACAATATTTTTGACAAGTTAACAATTTTTTTGGAGATATAATTTTCTAAGCTGTAGGTTATAACCCCAAAAATATTGATAATGATTGATAATGAAATGTTAAAATATTACACTTAGTTTAGTAAATCTGTAGAAAGTAAACTTTCACTTTCTGAAATGAAATACTATAATAAATGACCTTTTCTAAGTAATTCAAATTTCATTAGATGCACCTGTAGACATAATAAATATTAGACACTGTAAATGTGACCGTACGGTTCTCAGCCTGCTTGTACTGTTCTTACTCTACATGTACTGTAAACATTTATCTGCATCCCGTTCGGGAGGAAAGCATGACTTCTGTGAGATACTAATGGAAGTTTAGGGCCCAAAACATATACTTGTATTTCCTGTTTAGTCCAACATAGTCCCACTGCAATAGTGAGATTATTTTTATTTTATTTTTTTTTTTCATAAAGAAATACAATCATTTGTGCTTACGGACTGTATCCCTGCAGACTGTATTGATCTATATTGATATATAGTGTATATATTGTGTTTTTTATGTTGATTTAATAAATAAAAAATTGTTTTTAAATTGTTTTTAATTTTTTTTATTTCTTGCGCGGCCCGGTACCAATTGGCCGGGCCGCGGCCCGGTGGTTGGGGACCACTGCTCTAGATCACTAAGATCTTCTGAGACCAATCTGTTAGCGGTTCCCAGAGTAAACTCAAATCAAGGGAGAGCATCATTCAGTCACTATGCAACAAATAGCTGGAATAAACTTCCTGAAGATGTCAGACTTTCCCCAACTCTGACTACTTTTAAAACTAGACTGAAAACTTTTATGTTCACCTTAGCTTTCAGCTAAATCTTTTAATCTTTTAACTTTTAACGTCCGCACTGTTTTTATTTTTATTGTCTGCATTTTAATTTTGCTTTTATTTTCTTTCATTTCACTTTGAGTCTGCCTTGTGTATGAAAAGCGCTATACAAATAAAGTTGCCTTGCCTTTTCTGGCGCATTTAAAAATCAATAAACCCGCATCAGCAATTAAAACATATCTTATGTCGTACCGTCAAAATTAAATTTGCAAAAAACATATTAAACGTGAAAAAATAAAGAAATAACATATCTGACTGTCAAAATTAAATTTGCAAAAAACATTAAACGTGAAAAAATAAAGAAATAACATATCTGAACTCACAATCTGTAGAAACCATTCGAGCTTCCGTGGTTGGCTGACATTGTATCACAAGATGTAGTTTCTCTTTAAATATCCTCCTTTAAATTGGCCTTGCAAATATACGTGTTGTCTTTTCTAATCATAAAAGATGCAGATGTGGCATGTTGGCTTAGTTCTTAAAGTTTACTCCACAAGGTGCTCATCACAAACATCCCGCTGCTGGCTAAACGTGGGTACTGCGCATGCTTTTCACTACTGTGGCATGCTGGGTAATGGAGTGCTTGTGTTACTTAGCTCATAACATCACTATATATCTGCCTTAGGCAATCTAGAAGTGCTTACTGACAACAACTCGTGATCTGATTGGCTATCACAACTGTCTGTCAACTGTATGTCCCAGTGACGCCAGCGTTGCTGAATCTGAAGGCTCTAGGCAGATTTGGTACAGCATGGCAACATAAGCTAGCTGAATTCTGATTGGATAAAAACTCTATAAACTAAAAACAACAGCGCTGGAAGGAGCATAATAAGACATGAAGTGAAGAGAATATGAATACTTTTAGATATTTAGGGAGAGTAAATAAAAAAATACTTTTATCTTTAATTATGATCATGATTTCTGGTTATGTTAGGCCAGCAGAGAAGGCCTTGTGGCCCTGACGGCACACCACTGAGGGTTGAACTACGGTAGGGAGGTTACATTTCATATCACGGTTAATGCAAACAAAATTATCTCGGTTATCATGATTATGAGAGTATTGTTGAATGTGCTTAAATCTTTCAACCAAGATTTATTTTGAAATAAACAAAACAATAAAATAAATATGTATTTTATATTGTTCTGGCTTTTTAAGAGCCATATTAGTGTTATGTTAGTGTTTAATTATGTTTATCTTCTTTTGTTTTAAATTGTAAAGGTTTTACAGTGTTAAGTTTGAGTTTATTTCGAACATGCATGCATGCATACAACATGATACATCACAATTTACAGTTTTTCTTTTCAACATGTTCGAAAAGGAGTAGGAAGAAGCAGAGCTTATTTAATCCTACCCCTAAGGTGTATTTCATATGGTGAGATAAATAAGATTATCAATCAATTCAGAATGTTTATCATGGTTCTTCTTTGTACTTCGTAAACACATTAAGTTTGAAGAGTTTCTTGAATTAGATCATATTAGTACATGGTTTTATTTTTTTGCTTAATTCATTCCATAATTGAATTCCACATACTGATATACTAAAGGTTTTAAGTGTTCTATCTGCATACAAATGTTTTAAATTACATTTTTCTCTGAACTTTTCCAGGGTGTACCCCGCCTTCCGCCCGATTGTAGCTGACATAGGCTCTAGCACGCCCCGCGACCCCAAAAGGGACAAGCGGTAGAAAATGGATTGATGGATGGTTATATTTTTTCTCTTTTGTTGAGAGGAATTGTTGTACGTTCTTCTGTAACAGGTTATAGTTTGCTTTGTGCATATTTTAGCTGTTTTCGAATTTACTATGTCGTGGAATTTCAGTATTTTTGATTCAATAAATAAAGTTCTCTATATCAGTGGTCGCCAACCACCGGTCCGGGTGACGCATTTGCTACCGGGCCACACAGAGACATTACATTTATAACCGACCGCATTTTCTCCTACTTAACTTTCGCCAGTCCCACCAGACACACCAATAAGCTTGTTCATAGATGTATTATAAAACTCCTGATTGGAAGTTGCCATTTGCTATATTTGTTACATCTTTGTTACATGGGACAATGCACATTAATAAACATATAGAATGTAAAGCTGCCAAATCGTAGCCAAACGCTAGGTTCCATCTGCAGTCCGTGGCAGGTTGATGACCTAAGATCAGGGCAGATCAGGAACAAAGTGACCTTAGTAGTTAAAGTGCATAAGGCAGATGGAGAAGTGCTAAATTGTTGCATATAATAATTGTGCTAAAAGAAGAAAATACACATCCCCTTTGGCCTAGTAAGTTAAAGTGCTGGTATCATTGCACACAGTCCTATTACACAAGAAGTTAGCAATAACAGATGTATTTACTCATGGAAAATTGGACCAAAAAAGCTATCATTAGTGTATCTACGGATGAAATATTGCACAACATATGAATACATAACCTTTAGAATGGAAATAGAAATCCACATAAATCTATTGGAACTGATGGCAAGTATGTCTAGCTTTACTATATACCCATGCTCTTGTCCTTGAATGTGATGTATCACTTATAACCCATCAGATACTAATTGAATGTTATAGTGAGTTTATTTTCATGTATTCATTGTTCATGCACTTATTTGCTATATTTATCTGCCACACGTGGAAGGACGGTCTGTGAAAATAATGCCTACATTAAACCGGTCCCTGGTGAAAAAAGATTGGGGATCCTTGCTCTATATCCAACATTATGTATTATTCTAACTGATCTTTTTTGTAACACAGTTAATGAATGAAGTGGACTTTTGTAGTTATTTCCCCATATTTCTGCACAATAACTAAGATATGGTAGCACTAGCGAGCAGTAGAGAATATGGAGTGATTTTTGGCCCGATGCATATTTAGCTTTATTCGTTATTGACGTGTTTCTTGCCACCTTATGTTGTATATTTTTATGAGTTTTTTAGTTTATTTGGTCATCAATCAATATACCTAGAAATGTGGTTTCATTTAATCTTTCAATTTCTATTCTGTCAATTTGTATTTGTGTTTAACTTTTCTTTCTACTGTTACCGACTAGTGTTATTTTAGTTTTACTGAGGTTTAAGGATCTGTTTTTGTTAAACCATCTTTTTAATTTGGTAATTTCTTCTGTTATTTGTATTAGCTTATGTGTGTTCTCTCCTGAACAAAACGCTGTTGTATTGGTAATGATAAAAGAAAAATGGAAGTTGTACTTCACTCTGGTTTATTTGACGTCACACGGGTTCACTCCCTGTTGCAGACATGTCCCTGTATGGATGTTCATATTTAACACTGACTTAAGAGAGCACAACCTGTTGGTTCATTGAGCACAATTGAATATCTTAGTTGCTCATACAGCAATGTGTTTAAACAAGTTCAAGTTGTGTACAATGTTTGTAATGGGGAAAGGCATTATTGTGTCTTGTATTCATGTTAGCATTTAAGCTAGCCAGCGATTAACGCGCAAGTTGCTTCTCCAAGAAATGAGCACTATCACTGTGAGTTTAAAGTGTGCTATTCAACAATAGTTTTACAATAATTAAGATTTGAAATGATTATGATAATCATTGGGACTTTTACAGTGATTTATCATTCATACCGTTATTCATTACATCCCTACTTATATTTTTACTTGAGGTATTGTAATTGTGTAACATTCACTTCTTTTATCAGTGGGATGAGTCGTGGCGTGGGGGCGGCGTGGCGAAGTTGGTAGAGTGGCCGTGCCAGCAATCGGACGGTTGCTGGTTACTGGGGTTCAATCCCCACCTTCTACCATCCTAGTCACGTCCGTTGTGTCCTTGGGCAAGACACTTCACCCTTGCTCCTGATGGCTTCTGGTTAGCGCCTTGCATGGCAGCTCCCGCCATCAGTGTGTGAATGTGTGTGTGAATGGGTGAATGTGGAAATACTGTCAAAGCGCTTTGAGTACCTTGAAGGTAGAAAAGCGCTATACAAGTATAACCCATTTATCATTTATTTATCATTTATGAGTCCTTTATCAAAACAACTTGATCTCTTTATTAATGGTATCGACAACTTTTTTTGTCTTTGTGTAATCAATTGTTTATACTCTACTACAAGAACATGGTCATTTAGGTGATAGGTTTGTTTATTTAGATCATGCTGAACAAAGTTACAGTGATGTACATCAGATGTTAACACTTACACAAACGTATTGAAAAAGGAGTAGGAAGACGCAGAACTCATTCAATCTTACTGTACCTTTTCCTAATGTCTCAGTAATTACTCAAAGTTTCGTCAGTTTTTGTGTTTAACGTGTTCCAAGTTACTAGGGGTGTAATGTAATGTTACAAGTATTTGTATGTATTTTTTTAAATTTTTTTGGTATGTTAATAATTGTGGAACTAAATAGGTGCAGGATATATGTTAACCAATATGTTGATTAAATAATAAAAAAATATCTCTAACATCAACCAATTGATAAATCCATCCATCCATCCATTTTCGGGGTCGCGGGGGGTGCTGGAGCCTATCTCAGCTGCATTCGGGCGGAATTGATAAATACATAGTATATTTTAGATGGAAAAAAAAGAGATTCTTAGAACTTGATAACAATATATGCTAGATAATGGGAAATACTAATGTTAGGTTATGGGCCTTGACTGAGTTATAATTTCTTCACATTTTGTGGGGGGTGTAGAAGCTGCCCCTTCAACACTGTCTCAGTCATGAGAAGGTCACATGCCACAATTTCACCGCAGCAGACTTGAGCTTTTTCTGCAAGCCATGCATGTACGGTCAACATTTCAAACATTGTGTGGTGGTGTTGACTGTTTTTGTCCAGCTAAAATGTTTTTTAAGAAAGGAACATGACACACATTCAAAAGGTATTCTCTAAATCAAATTCCTTGTATTCTGTCATTACAGCGACTATTTATTCAAACTTCTTCTTATTGGCGACTCTGGTGTTGGAAAGTCTTGCCTTCTTCTCCGATTTGCAGTAAGTTTCTCCAAAGATATATGCAGACCTTTCTTATTATTATTTTTCTATTCTTCTTAAAGCCGATGTGAAAGCATGCATTCCTCAAGTCAGCAATCATCCTTGTCTAATTGGATGAGAATGCAGTGAGGGTTTCTGTAAAGCTATGGTGCTAATGTTGACATTCTGTAAAATACAGCTGCATATATTTAGTTACGTGCTACAGTGTGTTTACAACTGATTGTGTTTTTGTGGCAACTTATCCTTATCAGCACTAAAAGTGGTGGTACTATTTGTACTGTATGTGTTCAGTGAAGCAAATCGTGACTCACTCTTTTGCTCTCTCCACAGGATGACACATACACAGAAAGCTACATCAGCACAATTGGGGTGGACTTCAAAATACGAACCATAGAACTAGATGGAAAGACCATTAAACTTCAGATTGTACGTTGCACACCATTTTTCAAGTGCTTAATATTCAATAGTCCCTGCTATGTATTAGAATAAAAATGTATTATTAACTAAAGAACAACTAAAGTTTTGTTCGTCAAGTTGTATAGTTTTAAGTATTTATTCTAAACTGTATTTGAAAAGTGTTAAAGCTGAAGACTCCCACTGGTCCATTGTTTTTTTTCCTTTCACTTGGTTTTTAAGGTAACAACTTGGTTAATTTTCGGTACAGTAAGGAAACAAAATTCAAAACAAAAATGCTTAGCTTTAGTGTAAAACGCTTTGATGATTTTTTAAATTATGCATAAACTCTAAACCATCCATCCATCTTCTTCCGCTTATCTGAGGTTTGGTTGCGGGGGCAGCAGCCTAAGCAGGGAAGCCCAGACTTCCATCTGCCCAGCCACTTCGTCCAGCTCCTTCCGGGGGATCCCGAGGCGTTCCCAGGCCAGCCGGGAGACATGGTCTTCCCAACGGGTCCTGGGTCTTCCCCGTGGCCTCCTACCGGTCGGACGTGCCCGAAACACCTCCCCAGGGAGGAGTTCGGGTGGCATCCTGACCAGATGCCCGAACCACCACATCTGGGTCCTCTCGATGTGGAGGAGCAGCGGCTTTACTTTGAGCTCTTCCCGGATGACAGAGCTTCTAAGGGAGAGCCCCGCCACCCGGTGGAGGAAACTCATTTCGGCCGCTTGTACCCGTGATCTTGTCCTTTTTGTCATAACCCAGAGCTCATAACCATAGGTGAGGATGGGAACGTAGTTCATAAAAACATTTTAATGCACTTCAACCAATAATAGTAATATTAACCTTTTTGGCTTGTAGTCGCATTCTCCAGCTCTACTGATCAATGGCCACACACTGCTTTTATTTTATTTACATGTCAGTGTCCATTTAAATATTTCGCAGGAAAGGACATGTTACCAAACAGGAGATTTTAATGGCGGAAGAGGGTTTTCAAGCTCTGCCTTGTCTTTGGCACATCGCGAGCCATGACTCCTGATAGTCAAAGGCAGAACTGTATTTGTATGCCGAGAAGACTCCTGAAATTCCCTTTCCCTCACTTAATGTAATGAACTGAATGACCCGTACCGAAAGAACAGATTACTTTAATTTTACACCCCTAATAACTAAAGTTATTTTTAAACCTTTGAAGGGAAATCAAACAACCACTACATTAATATACCACAATAATGTTCAAGTTTTTGACTAGCAGAACCCTGATATCTGTGTGCTTAGCATGTAAACCAGCTGTTAAAATGTGTTTGATGACAAGTGCCTGAAGTAGAAAAGCACAATATTAGCAAATATATGTCAGAAGTGAAGTAACCACAAGTTTAAAGGCCTACTGAAATGAGATTTTCTTATTTAAACGGGGATAGCAGATCCATTCTATGTGTCATACTTGATCATTTTGCAATATTGCCATATTTTTGCTGAAAGGATTTAGTAGAGAACATCGACAATAAAGTTTGCAACTTTTGGTCGCTGATAAAAAAGCCTTACCTGTACCGGAAGTAGCGTGATGTCACAGGTTGAAGAGCTCCTCACATCTGCACATTGTTTACACCAGCGGCGAGAGCGATTCGGACTGAGAAAGCGACGATTACCCCATTAATTTGAGCGAGGAAGAAAGATTTGTGGATGAGGAAAGTGACAGTGAAGCATTAGAGTGCAGTGCACGACGCCAGGGTGTATCTTTTTTTGCTCTAACCGTAACTTAGGTACAAGGGCTCATTGGATTCCACACTTTCTCCTTTTTCTATTGTGGATCACGGATTTGTATTTTAAACCACCTCGGATACTATATCCTCTTGAAAATGAGAGTCGAGAACGCGAAATGGACAATCACAGTGACTTGTCTCCACGACAATACATTGGTGAAGCACTTTAGCTTCGGAGCTAACGTGATAGCATCGTGCTTAACTGTGGATAGAAACAGAAGAAATAAGCCCCTGACTGGAAGGATAGACAGAATATCAACAATACTATTTTTACTTTTACTATCAGGAGACACCGAACCAAACCCTGGACCTGCAACCACACGGTTAATGCTGTCCAGCCTGGCGTAGCCTAGCAATGCTGTTGCTAACGACGCCATTGAAGCTAACTTAGCTACGGGACCTCGACAGAGCTATGCTAAAAACATTAGCTCTCCACCTACGCCAGCCCTCATCTGCTCATCACCACCCGTGCTCACCTGCGTTCCAGCGATCGACGGCGCGACGAAGGACTTCACCCGATCATCGGTGCGGTCGTCGGCTAGCGTCGATAGCGCGTCTGCTATCCAAGTCAAAGTCCTGGTTGTGTTGCTGTAGCCAGCCGCTAATACACCGATCCCACCTACAGCTTTCTTCTTTGCTGTCTTCATTGTCCATTAAATAAATTGCAAAAGATTCACCAACACAGATGTCCAGAATACTGTGGAATTATGTGATGAAAACAGACGACTTAAGCTGGCCACCGTGCTATTCCAAAATGTCTGCTTCAACCCGTGACGTCACGCGCAAACGTCATCATACCGAGAAGTTTTCAGCCGGATATTTCCCGGGAAATTTAAAATTGCACTTTATAAGTTAACCCGGCCATATTGGCATGTGTTGCAATGTTAAGATTTCATCATTGATATATAAACTATCAGACTGCGTGGTCGGTAGTAGTGGGTTTCATTAGGCCTTTAATGTTACCAGTTGCTCAAAAAAAAAATCACAGAACGTTATTACTCTTATTTTGCTGATTGTGTCTTTTTTCCCTTTAACAGTGGGATACAGCAGGTCAAGAAAGGTTTCGTACCATCACCTCCAGCTACTACAGAGGTGCTCATGGGATCATTGTAGTGTATGATGTCACAGATCAGGTTTGTATCACACCGTTTGTTACTTAATACTCTGAACTACAAATAGCTCGCTGGCAATTATACAATAAAAACAATTCTCCAAAAAAACAGTAAGAGAGAAATTATAATTTACACTAGTAGTGTAAGGGTAAGACTTTGAAGAGTGTCAATGATTATTTTATTTTTATTTACTTTCTTATTGGTTGAAGTCCAACATTAATAATTTCGACTTTCTCTACTGTTTAATGGCACTGCTTTTATTTTATCCACTTGTCTTTTTGTCCATTTATGTATTTCACAGTATAAGATGAGTGTTCCCCATTTGGTAACACTAGAAACATTCAGATATTGGGTTTTTACAAACTATGTGTATTTATTAGTTGAGTGAACAATACCTCACAAAAAGGAGTACACTCCTTATATTTTAGCAACCATTGTACTATACCTTCTTAAGGGACAATACTAAAGAAATTAAACTTGGATATTTTAAATAGTCAGTGTACAGTGTGCGGTGTTTCTCATACATTAATTGATTTTTGACGGCCTGCCACAAATAAGTTTGGACCGCCACTAACAGATTTGGCGCTACCTGTTTGCACTCGAACGTAAAAACATTTTTAATGGAACTGTCTGTGAAAGTAGCTTGTGGTACAATTGATAGCAGTGTAACTCTGCTTCTTCACACCTCATACTATCATGGTCTGCCAGCAAATACCATGTTCACACCATAGGTTTTGATACCCAATTTTGTTAAATCCAATTTTAATATTGATTTTTTTACATTACAACAAAACATCGACATCGAATATAGATCCCTGAAATGATTTGCAAGCACACGAAACACGACATCACACGCACTGCAGTCTGTGGAAATAAACATGGCTCCGATTTGTGGGGTTTCATTCTTGGCGCTTTTGTGGCAATTTCAAGAATTTAGTGCAACTGTAGTCAATGTTTATATCACTTTGCACAACTTCCATATGTTTTCATTGAACTGCATCTAAACACTGACACAAACAGGTCAGGAGATGACTGATAACCTCAATACTTGCTGGATGTCATAAACTCATGCTTCAATGACATGCGTGTTCAATGTTCAAGTAAGACATTTCAACACAACTTAAGTTCAACCAAAAAGACCAGTGACTAACAACTCAAGCGGTGTCATGCCTCTTTATAACTCACATGATGATTGTGCGGGTTCGCACACACGAAATAAATCACATGCGTTGTCACAAGGAAGGAGCTCAAATGCACGACCAGTCATACCATTTATTCAGAGCAACTTTGCAATTGCAGTGATGCACGCAAGTCCAAGAAAAAAAAGGTAAATAGATTAGATTTTTAGATTTAATAAAATTGTTTAAATCCTAATTCATTTAGCAATTTTACTTAATCAGGAAATGTCCCTGGCGGTGTAATGGTACATGTTGTTGCCTTTTCTACATTGGGCGCAGGTGCAAACGATTGGGAGTTTTTCATCCCGAATATATTGCATGAGGAAGGGCCTCGCTGTGGAGTCCCCAAACGGGAAAAGCCAAAATACAACAACTTTATCAAGAAATTATAAACCAACTAAATATTCAGACTATTTTTTATGTATTTAGTTGTATCCAGATCCGATACTGATATCATATTACTCTGTATTGTTAGCTGCCTCGTGCTAGCAGTTTTTTACTATCTAAAATGAACAGAAAAGGGATACACGTGTTGTTATATCACATAAGTAGGGATGGGATTGGAAAATCGGTTCTTGTATCTTCCTCGCCAGTTCCAGGTCCGAAATGGCTGTGAAAGTGTCCCAACTTGTTGGATTATATATTTAGCCATCTACTGTCCAGGTGAGAGGCATGATTTATGATCTACAATAAACTTACAGGAAGCGAGGAAACAGCAGACCACTCAATGATGTAAACATAGGGCGACACGCTATGAATAATTTGTCTGTGTTAGCTTTTATAATAACAATATCACCAATACTTAAGTAAACATGTGAATTGAGTATTGTTGGCGCTTTTTGGAAATATTATTTATAAGATTTTATGAGCGGAATAGTGAAGCTCCCATTGGCTTTGCTGTAAGCAGGCTTTTATTTACGTTTAATATTTAGAATGCATTAAAAAAGAAAATCCATCGGTTGTCATGTCTTTAATAATGATTGTGAACGATAGGCAAAATTCCCCAAAAAGTGCAGTTGCCCTTTAAATACAGCAGGTTCTAACTCACCGCCTGTTAAATTGAAATTAATGCCTTCTCATTTACATGAGCAAGACAAGAGACAGATTGTGACTGGCTCCGAGGCGGGGGGTAGGTACCAGCTCCGTTTCATGTCTGCTGCCCGGCGCTACAGCATCTCCTTCCACCGCGGCATGGAAGTGTACAAGCAGTGACTAAGTTTGTGGTTTAAAATGTGCACCAATTTGCTACTGATTTTCAAGAGGTGAATTCTAGTAGAAGAAAAGTTGAATGTTTTCCTGCAACCACATTTTTATTCAGTCATTTTCATTATTCAGGTGAAACTCTTAACATTAGAATATAATAATAATAATAATAACTGGGATTTATATAGCGCTTTTCTAAGTACCCAAAGTCGCTTTACATGTTAAAAACCCATCATTCATTCACACCTGGTGGTGGTAAGCTACTTTTGTAGCCACAGCTGCCCTGGGGTAGACAGACGGAAGCGTGGCTGCCAATTTGCGCCTACGGCCCCTCTGACCACCACCTATCATTCATTCAACATTCATTCACCGGTGTGAGCGGCACCGGGGGCAAGGGTGAAGTGTCCTGCCCAAGGACACAACGGCATGGTAAGAGGCGGGGAGCGAACCTGCAACCCTCAGGTTTCTGACACGGGCGCTCTACCCACTACGCCATTCCGCCCCCAAATATGGTATAAAAGTCCATTTCATGGCAGCAATTTACCTTCAAATGTGAAACTAGTATGTGATATTACCTCAAAACATGCAACGTGAGATATGTCAAGCTTGTGTTTATTATAATTTTGCTGATCATGGATTAGTTTTTGAAGACTCCACATTTTCTAACATTTTCAATTAAAGGTTTTCATAAACTAAGCCATAATCATCAAAATTAAGTCAAAATAAGTCTTGAAATATCTTGTGTTGCATGTTATGTATATTATAGTTTTATCTTGTAAGTCTGAACAAACCATATTTTGAATGTCACCAATATATTTTCTAGGTAGGTGACAAAAGATTATTGAACATTTTAAAAATGTTAACATAAATGTTAAATTTTTGAGTAATTGACTCATGTTTTATTTGGTTAAATTCTACAGAAGTATATTAATTTCTTAAATTTATTTTCAAAAGTTGTTTTTTTTCTATGCTATGTGCCTCTTAAGACCTCAGTGTTGGCTTTGTAAGGTAATGTTAGCTCGAAACTAAACACAATTGATGCTAATCTACCATTTTGTTCTCTTTTTTTCCCCAAATAAGAATTGATAAGAGAACAGTTAATGAACCGAATCGTTAAGCAGAATCGAAAGTGGAATCGGAACCGGAAAAATCTTATATAGATTCCCATCCCTACGCATAAGGATTGTGATTAGCAAAATAAAAAAAAGTGCAGTTTACCTTTCCTTGAAACTAAACTACAGCAAAGGTTCGCATGTCACCAAGCAGTGTTCTAATGTCAACCAAAGAAGCAGGTTCATTGTGCTTGGTGTTTTTTCCAGACATTGGCTTTAAAAAAACACATCAATGCTGCCAGCATGATTGTGCAGTTAAAGAAGCTGAAGGAGTTGTTCTGCTTGGCCTTCATCCTTGAAGGAAGTCTTATCTGAAACTCTTTTACAAGAAAGCCTGCAAATATTTAGCTTAAGACAAACCGTCCAATAGCATGAATTGCCGGAACCATATCTTATGTTCTGACCAGAGATGTAACAATATGAAAATGTATTACTTATCATGACCAAAATTATCACGGTTAACATTATTATCATAGGATTGTTGAATGTGCTCCAATTTTTGAGCACACACTGAAATATTTTAACCTAGTTTTATTATAAACATGTAATAAAATAAATATACACAATATACTTTCTTGGCAGAAGAAAACAAATATTGTTCTGGCTTCTTACAAGCCATGTTATTTTCATTTTAGTTTTTAAATATGTTTATCTTCTTCTGTTTTACTTTAAGATTTTAGAGTGGTTTTTAATGATAAAGGTATAACCAGTGTTTTTACGTCTGGTTTATGTGACGTAATGCCGGTTAATTTCCTGTTGTAGACACTTCTGTGTCATATTCTTCTCAGTATAGATCTCACACACTGTACTTAAGAAAGCACAGCCTGTTTGTTCAATGTGATCAAGTGAATATAGTTTAGATATAAGTTTAGATTGTGATATGTTGTTTATTAATGGGGAAAGGCGTTTGATTGATTGATTGAGACTTTTATTAGTAGGTTGCACAGTGAAGTACATATTCCGTACAATTGACCACTAAATGGTAACACCCGAATAAGTTTTTCAACTTGTTTAAGTCGGGGTCCACTTAAATTGATTCATGATACAGATATATACTATCATATATACTATCATCATAATACAGTCATCACACAAGATAATCACATTGAATTATTTACATTATTTACAATCGTGTGGGGGGGGGGGGTAGGATATGGACAGCAAGTAGTGGACATAGAGAGAGAGAGAGAGCTGCCTGGAGGTGAACTTTTATTGCGGTTTTGAAGGAGGATAGAGATGCCCTTTCTTTTATACCTTTTGGGAGCGCATTCCACATTGATGGCATAGAAAGAGAATGAGTTAAGACCTTTGTTAGTTCGGAATCTGGGTTTAACGTGGTTAGTGGAGCTCCCACTGGTGTTGTGGTTATGGCGGTCATTTACGTTAAGGAAGTAGTTTGACATGTACTTCGGTATCAGGGAGGTGTAGTGGATTTTATAGACTAGGCTCAGTGCAAGTTGTTTAACTCTGTCCTCCACCTTGAGCCAGCCCACTTTAGAGAAGTGGGTAGGAGTGAGGTGGGATCTGGGGTGGAGGTCTAGAAGTAACCTGACTAGCTTGTTCTGAGATGTTTGGAGTTTAGATTTGAGGGTTTTGGAGGTGCTAGGGTACCAGGAGGTGCATGCATAATCGAAAAAGGGTTGAACGAGAGTTCCCGCCAGAATCCTCAAGGTGCTTTTGTTGACCAGAGAGGAGATTCTGTAGAGAAATCTCGCTCGTTGGTTAACCTTTCTGATTACTTTGGTTGCCATTTTATCACAGGAAAGGTTAGCCTCTAGAATGGAACCTAGGTAGGTGACCTCATCTTTCCTGGTGATAACAATGTCACCCACTTTTATGGTGAAGTCATTGACTTTCTTAAGGTTGATGTGGGACCCAAACAGGATGGATTCTGTTTTACCCAAGTGTATGGATAGCTTGTTGTCAGCGAGCCAGGTGCAAGTTCTACAGAGCTCAGCACTGAGGATTTTCTCCACCTGTGACTTGTCCTTGCCGGATACCAGCAGGGCAGAGTCATCCGCAAACAAAAACAATTCACAGTCGCATGCCGATGACATGTCGTTTATGTATATTAGGAACAGTAAAGGTCCCAATATACTGCCTTGGGGGACTCCACAGCTCACCGAGAGGGGGGGGGGACACGGTGCCGTTCACCTCTACCACCTGCTCCCTCCCCTCCAAGTAAGATTGCATCCAGCTCCATGAGGTTTTGTTAAAATTGATTGCTCTGAGCTTATCCAACAGTATAGCGTGGTTAACGGTGTCAAAGGCCTTCTGAAGGTCCAGCATGACCATGCCGCAGTATTTGCCCGCGTCCACCTCATGTTTGATGTGGTCGGTCAGATAGAGAAGGCATGTGTCAGTGGAGTGGTTAGTTCTGAAGCCGGATTGGAATTTGTACATGAGTTTATTAGTAGCAAGGTAACTATCGACCTGTTCATAAACTATTTTCTCCATTACTTTCGAAATGGAACTGAGAATAGAAACAGGTCGGTAGTTGCCAGGTTCCAATTTGCTTCCTTTTTTAAAGAGGGGAGTTACTCTTGCTATCTTAAAATCTTTTGGTACTTGGCCTTGTGTAATTGATAGGTTTATTATGTGCGTGATGATCGGGGCAATGATGGAGGCAGAGTCCCTGAGGAATCTGGAGGGAATATTATCAAGGCCGGTGGCCTTGTTAGGGTGGAGCGCGCTCAATTTTTTAAACACCTCATCAGCTGTGACCATTTCTAATTTGAAATAAAGGATAAATGGGTTATACTTGTATAGCGCTTTTCTACCTTCAAGGTACTCAAAGCGCTTTGACAGTATTTCCACATTCACCCATTCACACACTGATGGCGGGAGCTGCCATGCAAGGCGCTAACCAGCACCCATCAGGTCATCGTTGGATACTCCTAGCTTTCTGTAGAAGGCTTTAATGTGTTCTACACCAAAGCGACCAGAGTGGTGGGACAGCTTGTTGACAAGAGTTGCGGCTATGCTGGTGAAAAAGATGTTAAGTCTGCTAGCTACCTCCATTTTGTCTGTAATGAGGGAGTCACCCTCCTTGATGCTGATGTTGGTGAGTCTTGTTTTAAGTTTCTGGCTGCAACCAGGAAGCTGGTTGTTGAGAATTTTCCGTTAATGACTCTTGTATTCATGTTGACATTTAAGATAGCTAGTCAGCCATTAGCATGCTAGCTTCCTTCTCCAGTAAATGAGCAGTTTCACCTGCCAGTGATTTTATCCAAGTGCATTTATCAATCACGGTTTTACAATCATTAAAACGGTAATGCTAACCAATGGGTTTAACCAAGGTTTTTCATGAATACCGATAATTGTTACATCCCTATGCTCAGTTAGTAAAAGTGTAAAGCATGTGAAATGAATGCATATGATCTACTATGATGTCTTTAATTTAGCACCAAGTTGACAGTGGGGTTTTCCATTATAGGAGTCCTTCAACAATGTTAAACAGTGGCTACAGGAGATTGACCGCTATGCCAGTGAAAATGTTAACAAGTTACTGGTTGGCAACAAGTGTGACCTGACGACAAAGAAGGTGGTGGACTACACAACAGCAAAGGTAAGGAACTTGACGATATTGGCAAAGACTTATATGATACGTATCACGATACTTGAGTCACAATTCGATATAGTACTGTGATATTGCGATGTTCACATAGTTCAGTGATAAATGTAAAATGCAGCTTAAAATACAAGCTGTAAATGTGGATAGTAGATGACAGTAGTAATTAATTGGACAACCTGATTCAAACAATACAATTCAAATGATCCTTTTTCATTTATTGTAATTATACAGAAAGGGGATTGAGTTTTTTGACAAGAAAATGTATAAAGATGTATATTTTCTACTTCTTAAGTGTCAACTTGTTATACCACTAACTTGCAGAGTGAAGTGCGCTTCAACTTTGCGGAATTTGTCCTTGAGTTAGTTAACCCAATAATAATGACAACATAAAAAAACTGTTCACGACTTATTAAATTAAGTGATTTAGATGCCTCGAATCATGTAATAATATCAATTTGGTCACCTTTACACTCATTTCACCCAATATAGTAGCCTTAAAGGCCTACTGAAATGAATTTGTTTTATTTAAACGGGGATAGCAGATCTATTCTATGTGTCATACTTGATCATTTCGCGATATTGCCATATTTTTGCTGAAAGGATTTAGTATAGAACAACGACAATAAAGATTGCAACTTTTGGTATCTGATAAAAAAAAGGCTTGCCCCTACCGGAAGTAGCGTGACGTAGTTAATTGAACATATACGCAAAGTTCCCTATTGTTTACAATGATGGCCGCATGAAGTGAGAGAGATTCGGACCGAGAAAGCGACAATTTCCCCATTAATTTGAGCGAGGATGAAAGATTTGTGGATGAGTAAAGTGCAAGTGAAGGACTAGTGGGGAGTTGAAGCTATTCAGATAGGGAAGATGCTGTGAGAGCCGGGGGTGACCTGATATTCAGCTGGGAATGACTACAACAGTAAATAAACACAAGACATATATATACTCTATTAGCCACAACACAATCAGGCTTATATTTAATATGCCACAAATTAATCCTGCATAAAAACACCTACGTGTTTGTTATGCTAGCTCCTATGCTAGCTCCTAGCTCCATAGAACACGCCAATACAATTCAAACACCTGATCAACACACACAATCACTCAGCCCAAAAGACCGTTCACCTAACCCAAGGTTCATAAAGCTCATATATTTTTAAAAAGTTACGTACGTGACGCACACGTACGGTCAAGCTATCAAATGTTTAGCAGCCAAGGCTGCATACTCACGGTACCTGGTATTCAGCTGGGAATGACTAAAACCGTAAATAAACACAAGACATGTATTTACTCTATTAGCCACAACACAACCAGGCTTATATTTAATATGACACAAATGAATCCTGCATAAAAACACCTACGTCTTTGTTATGCTAACTCCTAGCTCCTATGCTAGCTCCTAGCTCCATAGAACACGCCAATACAATTCAAACACCTGATCAACACACACAATCACTCAGCCCAAAAGACCGTTCACCTAACCCAAGGTTCATAAAGCTTATATATTTTAAAAAAGTTACGTACATACGCAAAAAAAAGTTGCGCACATACGGTCAAGCGATCAAATGTTTAGAAGCCAAAGCTGCATACTCACAGTAGCACGTCTGCGGCTATGGCCGTCGTCGGTCACTACTGGAAATACTTGTGGCCAATTCTTCTAAGTTAGAACTGGGCTTCCGTGTGCTGGAACCAAGTTCCAAGTTGTTCTGTAAAAACTTGGTGAACTTGAAACTACGACCATTAGCTATGTTGTTAGCATTGCGTGTCCTGCATTGTCATTCCACATTGCTCATGGCAAAGGCTCACCAATATCATGAGGACCAGATGATGCTGAAGATTAAGTTCATCAACATCAGCATTTCCCAAACAGCTGCTGATGGCAGTATTGTTAGCATTTAGTGGTACTACTTTGTCTCGCGTCCGTGTTGTAATATCGCTCACGTCTAAGTCTCACCAAAGTGGAGATGTTGTTAATGAGGCAGGAGTTGAAGATAAAGTGCTCAAAAACGTTGTTCTGCCAAAAGTTGGTCAACTTGATTGTGGCAGTGAGGACCGCACTAAGACTTAGCCGCCGTGTTGTTAGCATTGTTCACCTTCTAACCTGGAAATGGAATTAGATATCTTTATCCATCCCCACAATATAATTAGAAAGAAATAAGACAAATAATTGCACTGTAATACATATAATGCATAAATAAAACATGATTTACCACTTCATTTAGGCCAAAATATGTTTTTATTTTTAAGTGATGTCATGAAGCCGCAATATTTGAAGAGTGATGTGGCGAGGGACGACTGTATATTTAAAAATATAAATGTTAAGAGTAGGCAAACAAATATGGCGATATATCTCAATACTTTCTCTAACAATATAATATCACTTTTATTTGTTTTAATATCGATTTTAAAATAATAGATTACATAACCCCGTGCAGTTTAGTGGGGAATAAGGCATTACAAAATGTAGAGTTGGGAAGTAGACGACACTTTGTTTTTATTTTATTGTCAATAAACGCCATCCATTTTCTGTACATTTACAAAAAATAAAAAGGATGATTTTAAAATGACAGTTTTTTTTTACTCAGTTTATCATTTAGTGTCCATATATGCAGCATGTATTTTAAACTGAATTTTACATTTATCACTGAACTGTAAAAAAATATCACGATACAATTCTGATCAAAGTTTTGGAAACTGCAAGAATTTAAATTTTGCACTGCTGGGTTTTAGGAAGGTTATAAGTAAACCTTCAAAATGCACAAAGAAGAAATAAGTGAAAGCGAACAAAATTTGAGGAAGCAATTTTCGCAAAGAAGCATTAAACTGAAATAGGCTGTTCAGCAGCTGATCAAAAGTTAACGACCACCGTTAAAAAAATAAATAAAAACTCCCAAAAATTGAAATAAAAATTTAAGATCTTTTGATCCAACAATGCAAAATGTGAAAGATACGTAATGGTGTGGTGAATAGGGATGATACTCGAAACCGGTTTTCCCGGTTGTTCGATAAAAAAAGAACCGAGTCCTCGGACTCGAATCCCTTTTTGAGAACCGGTACCCGTTATCGAGACCACTATAGTAAAGAAAAAGAGTTGGTTCTTTTTTCGAATCCCTGGGACCAATCCCGTCCCGACCAGAAATGCCCCGTGAGACATCACAAGAAATGACGTCATGTGGCTCAGTCATTAGGCGCAGGAAAAACAATATACCGTAAAAAGCGCTCCAAGGTGTAATAAAGTTCAAAACAAAAGGTATAATCCAATGAATAACTTTACTGAGAGATTTGAGCAGGGTACAAACACATGACGAACATTTTTACGACCAACTGGAAACATAGCAACCAGGCTAGCAACGCACCTCCTTTACGGCAGCTGTCGCAACGTTCTTAAAGCAACCGCAGCACATACATACTGTATATATGACATCTCCCTTTTTTAACTTTTGTTTTTCTTTCCTTGTAAACAAAACAAAATCACACTGTATATGTGTTGTCTGTCTAATTATAAATAAGGCAGACGAGGCGTGTTGGCTTAGTTCTTGACGTTTACTTTCACAGCGTGCTCATAACCTCATTCTTAGCTGCCGGGTGATGACATGCAACAACACTTTTCGGGGCTACCGCGGATGCTCGTCACTCCCGTTGCATGCTGGGTAGTGTAATTGTTATATTCCTAGCGCATAACAGCACATCTTTCCCCCTATAAAGAAATAATGTTAACTCAATAAAGTGTATTTCTTTTTTTAGCTTTAACTTTTCATTTTTTAGCATTGTAACCACATTTGCAAACAACTTTTCTCATCATAGAATTTTCTTTCAATAAAGAAATAAAGTGCAAAAATGTCAAAGCATCATAACAAACAGTTATGTCAAATAGCAGCAGAAGTGCACTTTTTGGAGAGCTGTATTATTTTCAGTTTTGTGCCCAAGGGACTGATTTTATTTAACACTATATTATTATTTATACTCATACTTGCCAACCTTGAGACCTCCAATATCGGGAGGTGGGGGGGGCCTTGAATTTTAGTGTTCATTTATTTACACATATACACACACACACACATCTACTCATTGTTGTACTTGAAAGTACAATGCTTTGTTAAGGGTTGAATTGTCCATCCTCTTTCTATTCTCTGTCACTATTTTTCTAACCATGCTGAACACCCTCTCTGATGATGCATTGCTGTGTGGCACAAAAGTGCTTTCATCAAATGCACGAGAGTGTGGAATCTTCCATCTCTCCCTAGCATGGCCCAAAACCGGTCAATCCTTGCTTCCTGGGGAAGATCTTCCCTGGCAAGCAATTGGTACTCCAGTACTTGTACCCGGAGGCTGGTCAGGTCCAATCGCAGCTGCGGCAGACTTTTTTTTGGGGGGGGGCGTGGCCTCCAGCTCCGGCTGAATGTCGGGAGTTTGTCGGGAGAGGCGCTGAATATCGGGATTCTCCCGCTAAAAACGGGAGGGTTGGCAAGTATGTTTATACTATAGTGATCACAGAGACAGGTTGTTTTTGTGTTACTGTATATATTTGTTTTTCTTAAAAATCCCACTTAATATGCTTTGGGTAACAACAGTCAATATTTATTTATTTTATTTTATTTTTTTAGGGGGGTAACAGTCAATATTTATTTATCAGATTTTATTTTTTTCTTATATAATAAAAGTAAGCTTTTGTTAAACCAAATATTGTTTTTTTCCATATACAACAACCTATCTGGACTCGATAAGAGAATCGATAAGGAATCGGTTCGATAAGAGGATTCGATAATAGGCTCGAATTCGATAATTTCTTATCAAACATCATCCCTAGTAGTGAACCTTGTCATTACATTAGTTTATAGACAATAATTAAATGTAAAATTATTTCTTAAAATGGGACAAAGTATGAAAATGAGCACACATATACTCGATGATTTTGTTTTGATTTCTTATTCTGTCTCTGTTTAAAAGTAGTTTTTTTGTCACCGTGCTCACATTGAATGTCTTCATGTCCAGGAGTTTGCAGACTCTTTGGGTATTCCATTCTTGGAAACCAGCGCCAAGAACGCCACCAATGTGGAGCAGGCCTTCATGACCATGGCTGCAGAAATCAAGAAGAGGATGGGCCCTGGTGCTGCCGCTGGCGGAGGTGAGAAGCCCAACGTGAAGCTGACACCCGGCACCACTGTCAACTCATCATCAGGAGGCTGCTGCTGAAGGCCAAAGTACTCCTGCTGTGCTGCTTCCTGTTGGACAGTCCTATATGCCTGGCGGCCATCTTCCTCAAAACTCTACCACGATCAGACAGGGTAGGGATGACATGAATCACACGTGACAACAAGTCTTTGTACTATAATGTAGCACACTACTAAAACAATAAAACATCTCCTGGTCATCCTGTTCTGGTGTGAAAACAAAAACATCATTTCATTGACCTTTCTTGTACTTCTCATGACACTCATGTGTTTCATTCATTTCTGGCTTTTGTCACATGAAGGCTTTTTTTTATGTTTCTTAAATTGTTTTCTTTTGATTGATTACACAACTACAGCATCAATGTTAGTGCTGTATGTACACAAATGTGCATATGTGCAGTGGAAACCGATTAGGTTCACGCTTCTTGGACTGGCTCACTCATGTCAACATAAGCGGTTGTCGACAGAATGCGAACTAGCCATTGCTTGCACATTCACAGAGACATAAGGAGTATGTTAAGTATTTTCAAATTGCAGTTTGTTGACATGGTTTTCAGGCTTTTATTTTGAAGTTTACTTTGCACTGAACAGCAAATGGCTATGCAGGTTTTAAAGTTGCATAATTCAACTGATTCACACTGCTTAGTGATAATGAAGTTAATGCTGCACCAAAACATGTCAACATAAACACCATTTTTCATTGAACATCAAATATGTTGACATAAGCAGGCACTTTTAGTAATGAGAACATGGTGATCCTGGCTGGACTTGATGTGTAGACTTAAGCGTGTTCCACTGTACGTATTTTTTAAACAAATTTGCTCACCTCTTTGTTGAAAAAGAAAGTGTTTTTTGTTGTTTGTTTTTTTCCAAACCCTGCATCTTCGACCAAAGTCCTGCAAGTACCGGTCCAGTATCTTAGGGGTCGAGACTGAGACCTTGTCAAACTGCTTAGTGGAGGACCTAAGTTAAGACAAAACATGCGTGTGTGTGATATGTAGAGTTTTTATACACACTAAAAGTCAATATGTCAGTTCTGTAGTACTCAACACATTCTTGGGATTGTCCCGACCAAACACTTCAGCTGAAAAATAAATACTGTATAAACAGACTGTATACAACTGAAAATACACTTCTGTGAATCTTGTTGATGTGGGTTAAAAAAAGTCAACACGTTTTGGAATTAATGTTTCAACAATTGGAGAGTTTGTCATTTCCATGGGGTCTGTTTGCGAATGGCTGTGTTGTCATCTCAGTGCACAATTACATTTAAATAAGATGTTCTCTTTTTTTTTCTTAATAAAGGCAACGGAATTCATTTTGAAAGGTGGAATTATGTACTTCATTTTTATGCTAGCTTTATTTGAACAGAATACATGAATTATCAATGTTAATGTTATGGGCTGCTCTAACAAACACCAGGACAGAAACGAGAAATAAACATTTTATTGAATACAATTCTCAGAAAAAAGATATGTTACGTGTAGTCACGTAAGTTTGACACTGAATAAGACATTTTAATACAAACTTGTATTTCCTCAATGATTGACATGTCATCACAAAGTTTGCAGCCAATAGAAAACCAGATCCCGCCTTGACATGAATAAAATGCCGAAAGGGTACGCCCAATATGTTGCGCATGCGCCAAAGTCAACTTCCGTTCCCTCCATGACCTCAATTTTTTTTAACATATTTTTTAAAGTCTTTTTGTAAAAAAATATGTGTCAACGAATAACCTCAAATAATTGACAAATAAACTTAAAAATTAAAATGTATCCATTCACATCGTTTATTATTCAGATTTGAATTTAGCTTAGACGCCACGTGAACAGTAGCTTCTGATTCGAATGGTGAGCAATACGTACAATCGATACCAGTCTGATACTTGAAACATTATGAACATTCCAAGTACTCATGCAAAATAACTATAAAAAACAACAATGTTATTAAGGTATAAATACAAATTGTGTAAATAATCATTGTAACAAGGTTTATGGTTTGTGGAACCTTTAATCTATTTGTGTGAATATACAATAAACCCACACAGCAGAAGACTGCTATACGGATCCGCCTTCAAGTCGCCCAACCCGCGTTACTGTCACATTCGTTTTGGCTCCGCCTAGAGCACATATGTCAGAGTCAAGGCCCGCGGGCCATATCCGGCCCGCGAGAAGGTTTTTTACGGCCCTTGGGATGATCTTGATTTATTATTAGAACCGGCCCGCAGACCGCAGATCTTTTTTTTTTTTTTTTTTTTTTTTTTTTTTTAGACCGCAGATCTTTTACACGCACCAAGCGGATGCCGGTCCAAGGTTCCGAAAGGGGGCGAGCGGCCCGCCGGGACGCACCTGCCGGCCGAAGGGCTGCAGCCCGGCCGTCAGTCGCGGAGCCCGCCGTGCCACGCGCGCCAAGGGGGCGGGCCGAAACCCGGCCCCGAGGCCCTGAGACTTCTGCTTTGTTTCCCCAAACCGCGCGTCACCGCCGGGCCCGCACCACCGTCGGGCTGCAGCCCGAGCGTCGGTGGCGGAACCCGTCATGTGCCGCGCGCGCCAAGCGGAGCGGGGGGGTCAAGCGGGCCGAAACCCGCAGGCCACCCCCTCACCACGAGGCCCTGAGACTTCTGCGTTTGACCCCTACGCGCGGCCCGTCGGGACGCGCCCGCCGTCAAGCCACGAGGGCCAGCCGTCGGGTCGCGGAGCCCGCCGTGCCACGCGCGCCAAGGGGCGGGCCGAAACCAGCGGGGGGTTTCGGGCACCCAACTCGCCTCCCTCCCACGGAGGGAGGAGGGGGGTTTAATGTGAACATTACTGTGCAATCACATATTTAGAGTTTTTACTCAATTCAAGTTTAAAAGTTAAAGTTTAATATTTGTTTTCACTGCATGTTACTTCTCCTTAAACAAAGTGTTGTTTTTGATTTATAGATTTTTGCACTTTATTTTATTGTATTTCAATTTAATTATATTTTAAAAATATTTCAGTTGAGTGGATGATAGAAAATTGCTATTATTGTTTTTTTCTTTGAAGTAAATTTAGCCCACTTTTGCTAAAATAGAAAATATAGGCTACTGATGGTGCCTTGAATACCGGTTTCTTTCATTTAATGTTCATGTTATGGGGATTTTTATATAAAGGAAATTTGTCTTTTGTGTCTGTTGAAAATTAAAGATTACTGACAGAGCCATAAGAAAATATTGCTTTATTTATCTGATCATATTGGAATATATTTGTTAGGTTTTCAGTAGGTTCAATTAGGTTCACTAGACTATATGCGTCATTTAAAAATGTTTCAATGAACATTCGAACAGTCCGGCCCTCGGTTTGTAGCTAAATTTTTTATTTGGCCCTCCGTCCATTTGACTTTGACACCCCTGGCCTAGAGGATACAGCTCCGCCTCTGAAAATTGTACGGTCAGACAGCTGATCCTGAGCGGACTCGTGTCTGATTCGCATACGCGGACGCGACAAACCAAACCGGCGCGCGCCGCCTAGAGTTATAGGCTCCGCCTACGCGCGCTGAGCCGACCAATGTCTGCACCCGCAGACGTGTACGCGCATGAGCCAAATCTCTGGACTTTCTTTGCTGGAACACGAACGTAAGTATAGATTTATTGCTACATTCGCAGTACAGATCAGCCTTTGTGTTTCCATCATCATTTATGTATGATTGTAATGACGTTGTTTGATATTAGGACTAGCAGTAAAACTTTATATTCTGTAAAAAAAAAGGCTATTTTATTTCCAGCGCCGCCTCCCAGAATGCTTTGCATGGTGACGTGCGTCTGACGTCACATATCCAGAAAATTCAAAATGGCTGCACGCGGTAGGTGAGGCCCGAGCGAAGAAAAGTGGAAAATAGTTTTATTCGTCAAAAAACCCACACAACGACGGTCATTTTTTCGCCGTGCTATTGTAAAATTGTCTTTTATCTGTGTTTTGTGTTCCGGGGGACCCCGACTCCAGAATGTGAAAGTTTCCCGCGTGAAGCCGGTGAGTATGTGTGTAGGTTACATGCTACGATATTCCACATATTTCCAACTGCTTGAAACGAAAGCGTATTACTTTATTGTCAGTGTTGTTTAGGCCCAGGTCGCTAACGGTACTGCGTTAGTCAACAACGTAACGTTAACGGAGTGGAAACAGCCGTTCTTTGCCATTAATATGAGTGTGTATTTCTTTCTTTGTTCTTTAGTGGAGCTCGAGATCCTGTTTACTGTGGACTAGCTGTGTGTGACGCCATGTTGTTTTTGTTTCCATTACAAAAAAAGGTATGTCTGTGTTTTTTGACATAGTTAATTGTAGAAAAAAATATAAAATGAGGTGATGTCAGTGGGAAAAATTGCTGCACATATTAAGGATCCTTTTTCTTGATCTATATTTCTGTTATTTGCTGATGTATATATTTTATATGCTGTTTTTTTATTTAATTAATTTATTAGAGACTATTTTATGCTTTATTTACCTTTTTTTATTATTATTATTTTATTTACTATTATTATTATTGTTTCCACATGTAAGCATAAATAATTGATCATATTAGTACATTGTTTGATTGCTTTGCTTAATGCATTCCATAATTTAATTCCACATACTGATATACTGAAGGTCTTAAGTGTTGTACGTGCGTACAAATGTTTTAAATTACATTTCTCTCTAAGATTATTTTTCTCCTCTTTTTTTTGAGAAGAATTGTTGTATATTCTTGGGTAGCAGGTTATAGTTTGCTTTGTTTATAATTTTAGCTGTTTGCAAATTCACTATGTCGTGGAATTTCAGTATCTTTGATTCAATAAATAAAGGATTTGTGTGTTCTCTATATCCAACATTATATATTATTCTAACTGATCTTTTTTGTAACACCGTTAATGAATGAAGTGTACTTTTGTAATTATTTCCCCATATTTCTACACAATAACTCAGATATGTAACACTAGTGAACAGTAGAGAATATGAAGTGATTTTTTGTCTAGAACATGTTTTGCTTTATTCATTATTGACGTGTTTCTTGCTACTTTATGTTGTATATTTTTTACTTGAGATTTCCAGTTCAATTTATCATCAATCATTATACCTAGAAATTTGGTTTCATTTACTCTTTCAATTTCTATTCCGTCTATTTGGATTTGTGTTTGACTTTCTTTTCTACTGTTACCAAATAGCATTATTTTAGTTTTACTGAGATTCAAAGATAGTCTGTTTTTGTCAAACCATCTTTTTGATTTGTTAATTTCTTCTGTTATTATTTGTATTATCTTCTGTGTGTTCTCTCCTGAACAAAACGCTGTTGTATCATCCGCAAATAATACTAACTTTAAATCTTTTGTAACTTTACAAATGTCATTTATCTAGACATTGAATAATTTAGGTCCTATATTGATCCCTGAGGTACACCACAGGATATATTTAGCGTTGTAGACGAAACCACCACATTAATATTAAAGATATGGTTAATATTCTTAGTGCTAAAGATATCCCCCTCTCCTTGTATCCCTTCTCCCAGCTCCACCGTCTCGCCGAGTGCCAGCAAGAGTCATGAGTACTTGTCAACTCGACTCCTCAACTGGAGATAACTTTCTAGGTAAAGACTGATCTCCAAAATAATATCTCAGCATCCAGTAACCATGGTTAACAGATCACAAGCATTTAATACCAATTTATCTCCCTTAGCACCTCACCATGGGGAAGGATGTATTCATATGCCTTCACCAGCACATGCATTAAACATGCAGAGAGTTACACAAGGTAGGGACTGATCTCTGTATACACTACACCCATAATTTCAAACCCTACTTTACGGTTGAGCTGAAGTTCTGACTATTATGACCTGTACTTTTACCTTTCTTATAGTTCTTACCACCTTGGGGCACCATTCAGGTAAAATCTCAGCTCATCTTACTTGCTTATTTGTATACACTAACACCTGTGCATGCTTTTGTCCACGTTGTTCCTTTGACGATGAATAAATACCCCTTTTCTTTCTTTCTACATTAAGGGTGCCTTTTCATCTGATTAAATTTATAATGAACAGGGACATTGCGGTTGTCCCAAGTGGATGGTATTATGATAGGATGGTTTTCTGGCCCAGCTATAAAAACACCGACAGAATTGAAAGGGCCGCTTTAAATGAGGAGCAGCATGAGCCAAACTGGTCAAGATTTGACGTTTCTGTTCGAACTTGGGGTATGCAAATTCATAATCTTCTTGTTTAAAAATAACGTCATAGTTGCTTCTCTTTATGCTTGGAATAACCTATTGTGTCTATGTTCTGACCAGGTCTCTTGTAAGAGAGAGACCTGATTTATCATCATCAATAATAATAATATTCTGTTCAGCTCTACAGCTAATTTGAAACTCATGTTCATTTTAACATATTCAATTAGACAACTACAAAGACGCATTAAAAATAATGCAACAATATGGAAAGGGCTGCAACACCTCAGACCTGCAATCTGAGGCAGAGAACGAGGAGCTGCCAGAAAAAAGGAACAGGAAGCCAGTGTAAGTGTGTTCCGTCTTGTTTTTGTCATGTTTCTACAGTAATAGGAAGGTTATTTCCGGTAGCATTCAAAAATAGACCAGAGATGCTTGTACTATATTTATATTTGGCAATTTTGGTATTGCAATAATCCTAATGATATGGTTACCCAACAGCCATCGTCTCGGGGACTCAGATGATAGCGAAGAAGACCCGGGAAATAGTGACCTCACATCTCTGGGGTTGGCAAGCCAATTGCACAGGCACAGTAAGGAATAATCTCTTAACATCGAAAACAAAACCACCACATTAATATTAAAGATATGGTTAACATTCTTAGTGCTAAAGATATTCCCCTCTCCTTGTATCCCTTCTCCCAGCTCCACCGTCTCGCCGAGTGCCAGCTAGAGTCATGAGTACTTGTCAACTCGACTCCTCAACTGGAGATAACTTTCTAGGTAAAGACTGATCTCTGAAATAATATCTCAGCATCCAGTAACCATGGTTAACAGATCACAACCATTTAATACCAATTTATCTCCCTTAGCACCTCACCATGGGGAATGACGCATTCATATGCCTTCACCAGCACCTGCATTAAACATGCCATGCAGAGAGTTACACAAGGTAGGGACTGATCTCTGAAATATTAGTGTATAGATAGGCCCCTTGGGTATTACCAGTCATGGTTAACTGATGGCTCTCTCACAATGCCCACCTCATTAGGAACGGCAGTCCCTCCTCGACTCCCTCCACCCCCCTCACCAGCAGCCCTCAACATGTGGCAGACAGAGGAGCCTGGATCCAGCCTGGCCTACAGGCCAACATGGCGAGGGGAAAGAATGGCCGACAACATTTCCTGCTCTGGTGAGCAATAACTGACAAATACCGGATGGTCATTCTGTGCCACAAATTTTGGGAAAAATTCAAATTCACAAGCAATCACATATTTTCTTCAAACTTTGTCAATAACTTTTGTCATTAACTAAGGTCAATAGCTAATGTCAGGATTATGAGTAATGAGGATAAACACTGAAACATGTTAATTTTATACTGCTGTTTGTCAACAGCGCCTGAGGTAATCCACATCCTTAGCCTGCTGGAAACTATTAAGCACAACCAAGACCAGCTGATTGCGAAGGTAAATTTCTTAAGCCTTGAATAGGTCAATAATTCATAACGACATTGATTTTGATTCATTATTATTTTTTAAAGAAAGAAACAGCCTACATGGCAGCTTTGTGTGATTAGAGTAAACATTGCTACATTTTCTTGTTACATTTCACCTGTTTGCTCTTTAAATACCACTTTTAATGTTTTTTATTTATTTCGATTGTATTTTAAAAAAATGTGCCCTGGGGCCGTTAAAAAATGACCTGCAGGCCGCAAATGGCCCCCGGGCCGCACTTTGGACACCCCTGGCCTACACGAATACAAACATAGAATGATAGTACAAATATAATAAGAAAACAATGTCAACCTCCCAAAGTTGGGTTATGGATATTTATTTATGCCCCCCACGCCCCCCGCCGCCGTCATCCAACAGAGCCAAACAAGTACTCTGATCAAGGAACCAAATAACGATATTGTTTAAACATTTTGGATGTCTTGCACACCTATACCCTGATCACAAATTCATAGTTTACGCACCTTATTTTAACCACCTCCAGTAACTTTAAGTCATGTTTTTTTTTTCAAATGTAATCTCCTTAATACCTATCACATATTTTGTATTGTGTAAGCATACTTGGCTTTGGATGCTTCCTACCATAAACATAAACGTATCTGTCTTGTAATCTTGTTTGATTACAGGTGCTGTGAGTAAAAATGTGTTGACAAGGTCAGCCACGGACGCTGAGGTCACCAAACACGCCATCAGGTGGTTCAACTTGGCGGGGGATCGGGCAACGAGGAGACGAGTCCCGCTTCCACCTCCTCAGGAGGAATAGAGATGTATATGTATAAATAAACAACCTTTCATTGGACTTCTTGTCATTCACCAGTTATTCATTTTCTGATATGTTAGCTGTGCACGGAGCAGCGTTTCCTTGAAGTTGTAGCCTTATAGATTAAATATGTATATTTACTTTTTAAATATATATTATATATATTTACTTTATAGAGTGAATTGACCATTTTCTGTTTCTGCCTATTGACAATATTGTTAGTTTAAAAATACAAGGCAATGCATATGTAAGCTTATATTGCTGTAGTAGGGCTTAGTGAATTTTTTAGTTTCCTATTTTATCCTACAGCAAGAACAGAAGGGATTTTGAAAATAAGATAAAGGGGTCCAAAACGGCCAGATGAGCCAGGGTTTTTATGAGTCCGTTGCTGGTCTGCGGCGGGAGGTTAGGCTTTGATCTTGGGTGCGGAGCGGATGCAGCGCACCCGCCGCGGAAATAAGGCTTTGATCATGGGTGCGGAGCGCATTCAGCGCGCCGCCACGGCGGATCCGCTACCTGCCGCCGTGGCGGATACGTTCCTGAGTGCAAATGGACGCCGATGCTGGTCCGTTTCGCGGTTCCGTTCCGGAAAGCGCGATACCTGTGCGGGGGATCCGCCGCGGAGTGTTTTTGCTGTGTGGGAAGACACAGTAAACCCCTCCTTAAACTAGCATGTCGACCACATTAGTCCAGATTAAAAAACGATTGTTCTTAAATGTTCTTAGATCTGCACTTGGTTATCCCACAGAACCTAAATATTCATAAAAATACATTTTTTTATTTGTGAAACATTAATTGTATTTGTGAAAATGAAATTAAGTCACATTTAATCCTGTTTTAGGCATGTGGACCACATTAGTCCAGGTCCAGATCAAAAGCTACTCTATAATAGTAAATGGTCTGTATTTATATAGCACAATAGCCAAAGTGCTTTGTAACGTTACATTCACCCAATCACACATCCATGCTTTATTTAAATTTGATAAAATCTGGACTACATAATCCTACAGACCCTGAAGATTCATTAAATAGATACATTTAAAAAAGTTTATAACATAGTTAAAAAAAGTTTTTAAAATCTGGACACTATCATTCCACAGACCCTAAAGATTAATACAAAAAGTTTTATTAAAAAAATTAAAGTTTATAACATGTGGACTCGATTATCCCACAGACCCTGAAGATTTGTAAAAACAGTGTTTTATTTAAATATGGACTAATGTGGTCCGCATGCCTAAAAAGAGTTAAATGTGCCTATATTGTATTATCACAAATAGAATAAAGAGTTTACACATCGCAAACTGTGTTCTTATGAATGTTTAGGTTCCATAAATGAATCCAGTTCAGATTTGAGAAATTCAAGTATAGTGGTTCCTAATCTGGACCTGGACTAATGTGATCCACATGACTAGAAAATGGTTAACGTTGCCTTTAATGCATTTCCACCAATAGAATAAAGACTGCACAAATCACACACTGTGTTTTTATGAACCTTCAAGGTATGTGGGATAACCTAGTCCACATTGGAAGTGCCATGGTTTTCATTAGAGACCTGGGGCCGTACTTATCAAACTTCTTAGAGTGCCATTTTACACTTAAGTCCTGAGAATTTGCGAAATTTAGTCCTACTCTCAAACTTAAGAATAAAAGCTTTTTATCAACGTTCTTAAGTCTAAGAATCACTCCTACTCTCCACGATATTTAAGAGACCTTCAGAGGTGTCTTAAGTGGTTAGGAGTTGCCAGCAGGGGATGGCACTGAGGCGAGAGAGACGTGCGCGAACGTTCAGGGAACGGAACAATGTTTTGTTTTTTTTTGATGACGAGCAGCTGATCAAACGGTATCGTTTAGACAGAGCGGATATTATTTTTGTCACAGATTTAATACTTTTCGATTCCTTGTTGATTTCTGCATGTGGCTGCAGTGGGCTCGTATATATAGAGCCACCCACACCAGTTTCAAATTAGTTGCCTAATTAATGAATTGGAAAGAAAATGTTATGACAGTAGCGTATGTGTGTGGCCGTGAGGTGAGTGACGTCAGTGAGTGTGTGGGCGATAGAAGAGAGGGAGCGGTAGCGTGAGTGCCGGCGGGGACTAGTTTGTTTTGTATTATTTTGTAGTTTATTGTCAAAATATACACTCCCATTGTCCACTTAAAGGCCTACTGAAACCCACTACTACCGACCACGCAGTCTGATAGTTTATATATCAATGATGAAATCTTAACATTATAACACATGCCAATACGGCCGGGTTAACTTATAAAGTGACATTTTAACTTTGCCGCTAAACTTCCGGTTCGAAACGCCTCTGAGGATGACGTATGCGCGTGACGTAGACCGGCGAACACGGGTATGCCTTCCACATTGAAGCCAATACGAAAAAGCTCTGTTTTCATTTCATAATTCCACAGTATTCTGGACATCTGTGTTCGTGAATCTGTTGCAATCATGTTCATTGCATTATGGAGAAGGAAGCTGAGCAAGCAAAGAAGAAAGTTGTCGGTGCGAAATGGACGTATTTTTCGAACGTAGTCAGCAACAACAGTACACAGCCGGCGCTTCTTTGTTTACATTCCCGGAAGATGCAGTCAAGATGGAAGAACTTGGATAACAGAGACTCTAACCAGGAGGACTTTTGACTGAGGACTTTTGACTTCGATACACAGACGCCTGTAGAGAACTGGGACAACACAGACTCTTACCAGGATTACTTTGATTTGGATGACAAAGACGCAGACGTGCTACCGTGAGTATGCAGCTTTGGCTTCTAAACATTTGATCGCTTGACCGTATATGCGCAACTTTTTTTTGCGTATGTACGTAACTTTTTAAAAATATATAAGCTTTATGAACCTTGGGTTAGGTGAACGGTCTTTTGGGCTGAGTGATTGTGTGTGTTGATCAGGTGTTTGAATTGTATTGGCGTGTTCTATGGAGCTAGGAGCTAGCAGAGGAGCTAGGAGCTAGCGTAACAAACACGCAGGTGTTTTTATGCAGGATTAATTTGTGGCATATTAAATATAAGCCTGGTTGTGTTGTGGCTAATAGAGTATATATATGTCTTGTGTTTATTTACTGTTGTAGTCATTCCCAGCTGAATATCAGGTCACCCCCGGCTCTCACAGCATCTTCCCTATCTGAATAGCTTCAACTCCCCACTAGTCCTTCACTTGCACTTTACTCATCCACAAATCTTTCATCCTCGCTCAAATTAATGGGGAAATTGTCGCTTTCTCGGTCCGAATCTCTCTCACTTCATGCGGCCATCATTGTAAACAATAGGGAACTTTGCGTATATGTTCAACTGACTACGTCACGCTACTTCCGGTAGGGGCAAGCCTTTTTTTTATCAGATACCAAAAGTTGCAATCTTTATCGTCGTTGTTCTATACTAAATCCTTTCAGCAAAAATATGGCAATATCGCGAAATGATCAAGTATGACACATAGAATAGATCTGCTATCCCCGTTTAAATAAAAAAAAATCATTTCAGTAGGCCTTTAACTTAGTTACTTCACACCACAGCAGGATATCCCTTTTTAGCATTTAGAAAGTCCCCTTCAAGTTAGCAGGTTAAACCAACATTCATATTTAACTCGTTTTAAACGTGTTACTTGGTGTTGAGTTAACCACGCTGCACCTTGGACACGGATTGCTTCTGGAATGTCCGTGCATGCGGCTTCTTTCCTTCGAAAATTGAGAGCGATGACGTCACTCATCAAAGAGCTGCTCGTTAACGGCTCCGCTGCTGCGACAGGCTCCCTCTCCGTCTCTCCTTCTCTTCAGCGCGATGTAGGCTGAGTTCTGACTGTTACTCCCTCCGAGGTCTTAATCAAGGCTCAAGTTGTTCATTTTTCTCAAACAGACATTTATTTTCAGCCACGCCTTCTTCTCGTAACAACGATGCCAAATAATGCCGAAATAATGCCAAAACGCATTGATTTCACATACATATAAGAAAGAAACATATCTCATTGGCCTCACAAACTCTGAGGGAATAAAGTTTCTTTTCAAGCCGAGACTCCATTAACGTCTTTCATCAAAAGCTTGCTGTCTCATGCTGCTTCTCTTTTTCCGTCACATATTAATTGTCCCCCCAACAATGTGACCAAACCGGAAACAAAAAATATGTTCCTCTCCAATTTACATGGGTTTTGTAACAAAAATAAAGTTAACATATACTTGCATGCAATTACCAAAGGAAATACATTTTTAATCACATTTTATGTAAATATGAACTTATATTTATACATTGTATTTATTTATTCTAACCAACTATGAAATTATATAACATATATACAATGTGCTTCTGTCAGCAGCTACACTGTGGTTATATTATTTTCATAAAATACAACCAATAGTATGTTAATGTTTGTTTTTGCAAATGTGTTTATTCGGTAAAGGAATGAGTTAAATGTTTAAAATTGTTTAAACTATTAAAATGACTGGTTAATAGTGCTATTATGAATTGCAATGTCAGCACTATTTTTTTCCCTGCAATTTCACATGCACTTGTTTTAATAAATAAATACAGCGTTTTAAAAGCATACACAATCTGTGTAAAAATATTAGTCTGTGGTTAAAAGGACTTGAAAGGACTCGAAACTCAAAATGCAGGACTTGGGACTTGACTTGAGACTTTCTAGTCTTGACTTTGGACTTGACTCGGGACTTGCCTGTCTTGACTCGGGACTTGACTCGAGACTTGAGGGCAAAGACTTGAGACTTACTTGTGACTTGCAAAGCAATGACTTGGTCCCACCTCTGCCACAAACTAAGCATTAATCCGTGAAATACAAAGTTGGACTTACTCGTGCATCACTAAGTAACGTATTTGATTGACATAATGAGTGCCATGCTGCTGTGATCGTGGCACTAATAAGAAAAAGGGTACGTTTGTTTGCAGTTGATTTCCTGCTACAAATATTAGTCTCAACTACAATTCAAGTCTGCAGTTGTTTTTATGGTGTGAAGTTCTTATTTTGTGTCATTATTTAGCTATAAATGTCCCTGTTGTTCAGCAATGTTTGCTAGCGATGTTAAGATGAAGTATATGCTGTTGAGCCTACAAGAGATTTAGTCATGTAGTTTATTAATTAATATTTTCTTGATGCTAACAAATATCACCAAAGACGATATAATGTTCTGCACAAAAACAACAACTAAGCTTTTAGTTTCTGTTATGAAAATCGAGAAAGAAAATACGGTGTATTCGACCAACGATAAAATAATTATTACTAGGATTTAACATGATGTTAGTTTATTTGCACAACCAGGTCTTCGTAGTTATATTTGGGCATAGCACCCACAAAAGAACATAAACTAATGCAATCTATTTTCCTTTTCTTTTGTTTAGGTCTGCTCTCAAACACTACTAACTAGTCGAGAATGAACTTGATTGCACCACAGAAAGTTTATCAAAAAAACCAAATGTGCAAACAAACATTTTACAAAGTGATCCCTGCAGACACAAGCATGGTCAGATTGTATTCCATAAGATGATGAAAGTGATATTTTTAAGAGCCACTTTTGTTTTCCGCCTGACTTTATTACCTCTATGAACCACTTCTTTCTGGACTCTATGAAAGCTATTTCCTATATCTCTATTTGAACGACACCCAGAACAGCAATAAGGCATTTTTTGATCAACCTCTATACTCACTTGTTTTAATGCTACGCTCGAGCTGCTTGACCATCGTGTGAATTAAGCCAGCATTAGGCTCTCTAGCCTTCACGGCGAACCTTCACTTCCCATATGTTTCTCCTTTCTGTGTTGCAGGAAACCTATTCAACTGCTTGACACATTTTTTGTTAGTGGCTCATCTGCATGCTGCACAACAGGGCATATTTACATGGCAAACACTCTTCAATTAAAATAAATGTATAATGAGGAAATTCAGTGTCGCTTAGCTGCGGGTTCAAACTGGTATGTAACATGGCGCCCTGCAGTCACATGAGTGCCTTTTGACCAATCAATCAAGGGGATCGCTTGAAACCGGAATGTCCATACTCTCGCTATATGTGACTCTGAGCAGGTGCAGAGTGAAGATGTGGCCATATAAACAACAGGCGCCATGACTTCTCCCAAGGACTTGTGTGTTTCTGACAAAAAAAAACTAAATAATATGTCTATATTTAGTTGGAAACATACTCCAGCTCATAAACTTACAATAAAACTTGCTTTTATTTCTTCAAAGTATAATTTTGCAAACATATTTGATGCACTCTGCTGCTACATCACTGTAGTGTTTTTGGTGACCAGCAGGCTATTAAACACACAGGCCATGGCGCAATTTTTTTTTTAAAATACACAGAATGACCATAAAAATAAATTATTGCCCTCATTTTGCCAAAATCTTCATTAGCTTTGGACCAACAATCACGGAGAAATTGTGTGTGAAATATGTCAACCGTGGTTACTGCCTCCAATGTATTTCTAATCACTGTAAGTATAATTCATTATGTATTATTCTAACTGATCTTTCTTTTTTGTAAGATGCTCAGTGATTAAGTGTACTTTTGTAGTTATTTCCCCATATTTCTGCACAATAACTCAGATATGGTTACACTGGCAAGCAGAAGAGAATATGGAGCAATTTTTGGTCCATCGTTATCTGTTTGAAATGATGACTTGAATATAATAATATTGTTAATTATTCACTCATTTTACCTGCAATGTACATTGACTAGGGTGGCTATGTCACTGCCATTTATAAACTACACTACAGTGTGTTGGATCAATGTTAATGTGTATATAAATACATTTACATTTGTGGAAAAATCACGGGGAATATAAAAATATATATCAATTAATTAATAAAAAGTCCAATCAACTAAAAATATCACAAACCCCCTACGATACCTCTGCGGACCCCCTGTTAAATTTCTCTGCTTATACAAGTGCCGGAAATCATTGCATTGTCAAAAAAAAATCATCATTTTGGGTCAACAATTTTATTTTTTTATTTGTAGGAAATCCTGCCAGTTCGTGCCCTTTTTCTCTGAAAATAGGCCTTTTTTTGGTAGAAAACATTTTATTCACCACAGGTCGGTAATGTATAAATACGTGATGATAAGGTATTAAAGGAACAGCATAATAACACAGAATATTTGTACGTTGCAACGTGACATAGGTGCAAGATGGTGGCGCCTTGAGTGGCTATGTTCAGCTTTGTTAAAATCCTCAAAACTTTTAACAAGGTAACAACAAGTTAATGAATTATTGTAAATGTAAGGCAAGCAGTGGGAATTACAGTATGTTAACGCAACATTAAAGATAAGCGAGCAGAACGACCTCGTGGCTTTAGAAAAGATAGTGGCGGAGCCACAACAGATGGAAGCGCGGTTGTATTGCTAGCTTGACGACCAGGCTTAAGGCTAAATATTTAGCTTGTCACCTTCCTTTTTCACAAGTAAACAATAACAACAACAAAAAAAGGAGTATTGGAGTATATAAAGTTTTGAAATTGTAACAAATATTTATATGGATTTACTGTTTATCCGTGACAGTATTTTGTTCATACAAACATTTTTGTGTGCCTCATAATCGACAAATTTCAGGCAACATTACAAAATGAATAAGGATCTTGAAAAATGTCAAGTAAAAGTATCAATGCTGGTATCAGCAACACTGGCTCGTTTTACACAAATCAGAGTTCTTGCCCTCAGGTGAGACAGATAAGCTACTCGATAGTGCTTCAAATCTGATATTTTAGCACGAGATTTGCGCACCACATCAGGAGGTAGTCTAAATCCGTTTGGAATCTGATCTTTTCAAATGTGACTGCAAACTTTGCAATCACATTTGAAAAGATAGTTTGCCACTTTTACACCATCTTTGTTCGAGCTACTTAATTTGTGTGTGCAGGAAAAGACACAAAATTATCTTCTTCCTCATTCTACAGTTATTTTCCATCATCTGCCTACTTCCTCTACACAGACTCAGTGCTTCTTTTTTGTTGACTTTGTATGTTTTGAAAAAGTAGGGGGAATCCCTGAAGAGCGCCATGTATCGTTCCGTTGGTCCCGCTAGGCTGTATCGCTGCGTTGAGTCAGATCGTCCTTGTTGGATCGCTTGGAGGGTAAAAAAAGTTCAATTTGGTCCTTCAAGGCTCCAAAATGCTTCTGGATTAACATCAAGGTGTTTCCTAACACTGAAGAACACAAGGTGTGACTCGATGATGAACATGTCACAATGATCAGGAGGAAGAGGCTTACCTGGACAGGTGGCCTCCATGGAGCTGAGGAGCTGCTCACCTGTGTGCAGAACACGAGATATCAGCGGCTGATGAACGCTCACCTCTTGCTGAAATGATAACAAAACCATCACATTAGACATGATAGCTGATCATGTAAATGATAACTGATATTAAACAAGATAACTGATTTTAGACAACTGCTAATGTAAATAACTGATATTGATAATGTATATAATAACTGATCTTGAACATCCATCCATCCATCCATTTTCTACCGCTTGTCTCTTTCGGGGTTACGGGGGGTGCTGGAGCCTATCTTGATATTGATATTAGACATTATAACTGATAGCGTGAATGATAACTAATATTTGACAAGATAACTGATAATGTAAACGATAACTTCAGACATGATAACTGATATTAACCATAATATCTGATAGTTGACATTATAACTGTTATTTGACATGATAACTGATATTCGATATAATGGATATTTGACATAACTGATATTAGAAATGACACTTGATATTAGACATGATAACAGATAAGGGTGTTAAAAAAAAATTATTTTCGCATAAATCCCAATTCTTATTTATAACAATTCTTAATTAATTAAAAAACATTTTAAATCGATTTTAAAAAATATATACAGTATATGTATGTGTATATATATATATATATATATATATATATATATATATATATATATATATATATATATATATATATATATATATATATATATATATATATATATATATATATATATATATATATATTTTTTTTTTTAAATCTGTCCTGTCCAGCCTCTTAGGCAAATCCTCGTGTTGATGTAGATGCCTATATCTGATTTACTTTACAAAACGGATTTACGTTCCAAAAGAGAAGTGTTGGATATTTGACTTTATTAAATGTTTGGGTAAAATAATAGTGTAATACAAAATGTATCAGAGCTGTTTATCTATTTTATGAAGGAATGTAGCTAATCATAGAACTGGCACTCAATGTTATTAAAAAGTATGGATTTTGAATCAAATCGTTTTTAATCGAATCATTACCCCCCCAAAATCGAATCGTATCGTGCAGTGCCCAAAGATTCACAGCCCTAATAACTGATTTATGACATGACAACTATAATAATATTTGAGATGATAACTGATATTGGACATGATAACTGATATTAGAAAGTATAACTGATACAGTATTATACATGATAACTGATGTTTGGCATGACATCTATGATAATATTTGAAATAACTGATATTTGACATGATAACTGATATTGGAAATGATAACTGGTATTTGACATGATAACTATAATAATATTGAGCATGATACTGTACCTGGTATTCAGAAAGTAACCTCTTCACGTCGTCAGTGGGTGCAGCCAACACGTCCATCTTATCAGAAAGCATGTAGAGCCAGCAGATATGCTGCTCTAAGAGCGAGGAGAAGATCTAAAAAACACACAGTTTCATCGCGGGCACCTTACAATACAGCGAGAATATGTTTATGTCGACACCTCAAGGAAAAATTTGTGAAAAATAGTCTCACCTCTTCAGAAGATATACTGTACAGTAATAACAGGGTGGATCAAATGTGAAGGCTGTACTCACTTTTCTGAAATACTGTATGGTCGGAGTAGGCAGAGTGATACCAAGGCTAATAAAAGCATTGGCTTGATACTAGTGCACTGGAAAAAATGCCCCTCTTAAAAAGAGTTTAAAAAAATAATCCAAGGTATTTTTGCTTGTAAAGAGCAAAAAAATCTTCCAATGGAACAAGTCAAAATTGTCCTGGTAGGATTTCTTGAAATGAGACATTTAAAGCTTTAAAAACGTGAAAGTGATCTTGAAATTAAAGGTTAAAACTCAATATTAGCTATACTAGTTGTACGAAATGTTGTGTCTCAAAACAAACTTGGGATGCTCAAAAGTTGTATTTCTTCCTCAGAAAATCTACTGCCGAAAAATAAGTTCTTATGTCTCACAAAAAATACTATTCAGGGGATTATGACTTTTTTTAAAGTTTGTTTGGACATTTCGTCTAGAAATTAGAAATATATGTGTGTGATATACTTATGGTTATGGTATTCATTTATTTCGAGCATGCATACAATGTGGTACATCACATATTAACAATTTCACTGAAAAGGAGTAGGAAGAAGCAAATATTATTTTTGTTTGCCAGAAATCACTTAACACATTTGTTCACTTCCTGTACTCAATCTGTATCCCAAACAACCGAATACAGTAAGTATATTAAAAAAGTAATATTCATACAAAGCTGATCTACTAAGCTTGTTTGCAGAGGATTACGTATCTTACTGTAAATTAGCAAAATATCAAGCGCAACCCATTTATCCGTTTGTTTTCATGTATATGCAGAATATACAGTTTGGTGATTATCAGAACACAATACTCGGAGGAAGAGATGCAAATATAATAATTTAGCAGTCGCATTTTGATTTATCAAGACTAAAACTGTTTTGCGGCCACTATTTTTAGCACATCTAAAAAGTATATGAAAACCGGCAGTTACGCAACTTAGTTGGTTTAACTTAGTTAAAAGTATCTTGTTCCTGTATTCACCAGGCTTTTGATAGATTGATTGATTGATTGAGACTTTTATCAGTAGGTTGCACAGTGAAGTACATATTCCGTACAATTGACCACTAAATGGTAACACCCAAATAAGTTTTTCAACTTGTTTAAGTCGGGGTCCACTTAAATTGATTCATGATACAGATATATACTATCAGATATATACTATCATCATAATACAGTCATCACACAAGATAATCACATTGAACTATTTACATTATTTACAATCAGGGGTGTGGAGGGGGGGGGGTAGGATATGGACAGCAAGTAGTGGACATAGAGAGAGAGAGAGAGAGAGAGAGAGAGAGAGAGAGAGAGAGAGAGAGAGAGAGAGAGATCAGAAGGCATAAGAAAAAGTATCTGCATTTGATTGTTTACATTTGATTATTAGCAATCCGGGGAGGGTGTTAGTTTAGGGTTGTAGCTGCCTGGAGGTGAACTTTTATTGCGGTTTTGAAGGAGGATAGAGATGCCCTTTCTTTTATACCTGTTGGGAGCGCATTCCACATTGTTGTGGCATAGAAAGAGAATGAGTTAAGACCTTTGTTTGTTCGGAATCTGGGTTTAACGTGGTTAGTGGAGCTCCCCCTGGTGTTGTGGTTATGGCGGTCATTTACGTTAAGGAAGTAGTTTGACATGTACTTCGGTATCAGGGAGGTGTAGCGGATTTTATAGACTAGGCTCAGTGCAAGTTGTTTTACTCTGTCCTCCACCCTGAGCCAGCCCACTTTGGAGAAGTGGGTAGGAGTGAGGTGGGATCTGGGGTGGAGGTCTAGAAGTAATCTGACTAGCTTGTTCTGGGATGTTTGGAGTTTAGATTTGATGGTTATGGAGGTGCTAGGGTACCAGGAGGTGCATGCGTAATCGAAAAAGGGTTGAACGAGAGTTCCCGCCAGAATCCTCATGGTGCTTTTGTTGACCAGAGAGGAGATTCTGTAGAGAAATCTCGTTCGTTGGTTAACCTTTTTGATTACCTTGGTTGCCATTTTATCACAGGAAAGATTAGCCTCTAGAATGGAACCTAGGTAGGTGACCTCATCTTTCCTGGTGATAACAATGTCACCCACTTTTATAGTGAAGTCATTGACTTTCTTAAGGTTGATGTGGGACCCAAACAGGATGGATTCTGTTTTACCCAAGTGTATGGATAGCTTTAAGGCTGGGGAAAAAAACCTACTTGATACAAACAGTCCCCTGACCCAAACCTCCCAAACGTGTCTATACTTACATAGATCTGTTGTATTAAAGAAGGATTATGGTCCTGTTCCACCAGCATGGTCCTCTGGGTGTCACTCAGAGTGAGACCACACAGTTGCTCTACCAAGTTTTCCACATCCTGGATACTGCCGTGGGTCAGTCCTCCTCCATCAGACTCTATCCACGGCCTGGAACTTCTCACTGCCATACAGTCACTGTTGTTAGCTGACAGCAGTAATGCTAAACTAGGTAGCATAATCAACACTTTTGTTCTGTGAGTACCTGATTCAGCCACACTCCTTTCATCTACGTTCACATTCTTATTGCTTTCTTCTACCTCTTTGACCGAATTCTTCACAGGTAGCGTTAATGTGTTGAAGATGGAAGCTGTGTCTGACTGCAAAGACCCCCAGCTGGCTGTGACAGGAAGACCAAGCCTGGCTGTCAAGTCCTTTACCTTCAAAAGGCAACAGTTACCGTATAAGGATAATTCGAAAATATGGAAATCATAAATATAGAGTGGGGTATACAAGTATTTAATCCCAATACAAAACGTGGTTTAGTTCTTGATGTGGAAAGACTTGTTGGCAGGCGCAGAAGTCAGATGTGTGAAACAAGGTGTGCTTTGTTTTCCTTACACTAAAGGACTAAACCACCAACTGCAGTATGTCTACTGGGCTGCTTGGTTGAGTTTCTTTTTACATTGTACAAAAAACAAAGCGAACCAAAGTGCGTCACACAAAACCGCATGAGAATGCTTTCTTACATAAATGGTCTCAAGCAGGCGGAGTATACAAACAAAAAGATTTGCTCGATGGCTACTGAAGTACTAAAAAGGGGTGTCCTGAGACGATATTGCTATCAGACCAATATCAGCAAAAAACAAGTATTGGAATATATCTGCATGCATCCAAACGTCCGATATAAGCTCCGATACAAGCAGTCTTGCAGCGTGTCTATTTGTGCAAAGCTGGACGGCCAGGTAACATCGAAATGTCCTCCAATAAACTCACACGGTTGGTCTTTCCTTGTATTTTAGTCAAATCCTTTACAAAAGGTATAAACGGTAGGCTATAGGCTACTAGAAGCTAACAGCTACACAACAGGTAAGCACACAATAACACACGAATTAGACATATACGTGATAAGTGTCCTTAATTGAACAATATTGCAGTCTAAACAGCACATTTGTCAATATAAACAAGTATCAAATAAATATACTGTAGTTACATATTGCTTACACAAATAAAGTCTGCAAATCAGAAGCGTATTAGAAAGCATCCAGAAACAAACGTGTCCGCATCATTCAATTTACTACGTCGTAGGTTTAACTTAAATTACTGTGGCCACTGGTTATTGTAGCAAAAAAAACCAATTACCACTCCACTTCAACTTAAAGACAGTGTACGTCCATTGCAGATGTTTAATAAGTAATACAGTAATTGACTAACTATAGAGCACACCTAAATCTAAGCTGCACCCACTTAATTTGTTGTGCATTTAAATTTGTACATATTAAGTTAAAGTTAAAGTACCAATGATTGTCACACACACACTAGGTGTGGTGAAATGTGTCCTCTGCATTTGACCCATCCCCTTGTTCACCCCCTGGGAGGTGAGGGGAGCAGTGGGCAGCAGCAGTGCCGCGCCCGGGAATCATTTTTGGTGATTTAACCCCCAATTCCAACCCTTAATGATGAGTGCCAAGCAGGGAGGTAATGGGTCCCATTTTTATAGTCTTTGGTGTGACTCGGCCGGGGTTTGAACTCACAACCTACCGATCTCAGGACACTCTAACCACTAGGCCACTGAGTAGGTATAGTGTATAAGCTGTGAATACATCTATACACCACAGGTGTACACATGGAAACACAAAATATTTACGCACGCACTTGTGTTTATTCACAAATTTAACAAAAGACAGTGCCTGTAACACGGCATATGATATAGCATACCAGATAAGTCATCTCAGCTCGTGAACCCAGAAAAAAAATCTATAAATTAGCTGCATAATTGTATAACCTGCAGGGTCAAAGTGTGGGAAAACATTGGAGACTTGTAGTCCGGAAATTATGTCAGGTTTTCCATACCTACCACTGTTCTGTTTGAGTAATTTAAATACAGGGAGAAGGCTTAGTGTACTGACTAGTGAGTTACTCTGTACTGCTGGTATGTTATGTCAATCAACTCATCAAGTCCGCTTATGTAAACGGGAGTCCACCTGTCCGAGGGACGTCAACCAAAACATGTTCCACTGTAGTTGCTTAAAACACAGTAAAAGTCGCTGGAGTAAAGGCACCTAATTCACACACTGCTTAAGAAGCGAAAGAATTGTGCCAAAAGGTAAATCACCTGGTTTGGTGTCTTTCAAAACTTCTGACAACAGAAACAGAAAATTCATATCAAACTGGAGTGCTTGGTGAAACTGAGCCTTTACTGACCTGTCTGGAGAGGAACTGCGGCTCCTGTAGCTGATCTGGCAGACACCAGAACTCATTGTCTAAGTCCCCACTAACACATTTGGACTGAGGAAGAACACTTGTTGTACGCATTAAAGCATTGGTGGATGAGGGTTGTGAATATTGAAGCTGACCTCCATCCTGGTGACAATTCACTAAGTCTTTGCTCGTACCAAAGTCCAAACAGTCCCCACCAACACATTTGGACTGAGGAAGAACCCTTGTTGTACGGATTAAAGCACTGGTGTATGAGGGTTGTGAATATTGAAGCTGACCTCCATCCTGGTGATAATTCACTAAGTCTTTGCTCGCACCAAAGTCCAAACTGTCCAAAGACACCCCAGCAGATTGCGTATATGAGTGCAGATCTGAGGAACCGATTTTCTGATCACCACTCAGCGTCTTCCACATTTTTGTTTGTATGTTGCTGCTTGGGCTTAAATTCAATCCAGACAGGCTGGTAAAGCTACAACAGTTGTCCAGTTCAATTCCAGAATCCTGCAAGTTCAGGTCTGTTTGTTGGAGAGAACCTCTGTGGCGGTCAAAGTTATCCCACTCACTGTCCACCTGTCCAGGCCTGAGAGGGTAGGTGTAGTCGAGGAGGGCTTGGTACTCCCTGTTTGGATCCCAGTCTGCAGTCTGCCTATTTGAGATTGGGTGCACAGATTTAGGGATAGCACAGTCCCAATAGTTTGCTTCATATAAGGACATATCTTGTCTACTTGACCACACTTCTGAAGAAGGTCTTTTGAGCTCTGTTTGGCCTCTGTTGGAGTAAGACATAGAGCGTGGTGTGTAGGTGGGGTTGTGACCAGTAGACGCCATTTGCGGCATTAGAGGACGCTGCATTTTCTGGAACTCAAGGAAGGAGCTGGAGAAGCTGCACTTAGTTGGTCTTCTTCTAGGGAAAATAGGTGGAGAAGAGGAAGGTTCTTCGTGTTCAGTGCAGCCTCTGAGCTCTGAGATAGCCAGCGGTGAGCCGTGCGTTGCTTTCAAAGTTGAATAAACGGAGGTATTGCTGGGACAGAAGCTGTAGTTCACTGGGTCCTCTCCTGACATAGTCTGGTAATTTGTGTTGGTGGAATGCTGATCTTCATCCATTTTCTTGTAACCTAAACATGCATATTTCTCCTAGGGCAAAATAAAATACAGAGAAAATTACATTTCAGGTATGAAGCCCAATTTAATAACTTCCGGTCACAGAGAATGTCAAGTAGTGAGCTTAGAAATAAAAAACTAGGGCTGTACAGAATCCTTATGGTTTGGCATGTACCTTGGAATTAAGGTCACATTACGGTTAATTATCGGTACAGTAAGGGTACAAAATGCAAACCACGAAACTACTTAGCCAGCAATACAACATTTTAATGAATTTAATGTTTAATGATGAGTACACAGTTATTTACTATCCTGGGCCACTAGGGCCACATCTAGGGTGGAATGCAACATATACAAGAGAGAAAAACAACTTTTGGACAAATTGCTCTCTCTTACAGAGACAGAAACTTTTGGAATACTTTGCCAACCACTATTAGAGATTTGAACAGTTTTGCTACATTTAAATTTCACCTAAAGGAGTTGCTAATGTCCAAACAAGGGGGCAATTATGATCCCAACGAAGTGTAACATACAACTTAAGACGATATACTGTATATAAGCCAATAAAGGTCATTTAAAATCAGACACGTTAGCACTTTACTTCACTTATTGTAATTAATGATGTAATAATCAATTGTGCGTTGTATTAAAAATGCCATGTACTATACAGTTTGCAAATGTTTATACTTTTTTACGCAATCTTAATTCTTTACAATATTTTACAGTTATTTACCATGTTTATTGGCTATTTGTAATCATTTGTTGCACTTTATCGTGACTATGTGCAATTCCCTATTGCACTTTAATTTCCAACTGAGCTAAAGACCCTATTCTTCCATGTGCTTAAGTGAAAAAAAAATTCTGACTGCAAAGCATTCTCCACTGGGGTCATATTTTATGTTTTCTACATTTAAACACTTCCTTGTGAGCTACATAACATGTAATGTTGTTTTTTTGGTCAAAATTTTGCGTAGATTATGTTTTACAGACTATCTTTCAGCCGCTTTCTGATCGTCGCTTCAGATTGCGCCGTTTTGTGGGCGGTCCTATTTATGTGCCTCCACTTCAACTGAGTCTTCTCCCCATCAAGTCTTCTCCCCACCAGCCATAATGGAATTTTAGCGCTTCCATATCGAGTCTACTGACTGATTTAAGTTCGACCTATACGCTACTTTGTATTAGAAAACTTCTGTATGTATATACTTTTGTAGTTCGGTGTAGTAATATACAGCTTTTATAGCAAGCTTCGTTAATAGTATGTCCCTTGAGAGGATGTGCTTTTGCATTTAGTCGCCTGGTAATGGCTGAAATAACATTTGATTTTGTTTAAATGATTCCCGTTTGAAAATTACATTTTTAGACACGTTTTATCAACCTGTTTTTCCTGTAAGCAAGTTAAGGCTGGACTTGGCAGCCTTTGTTTGTTATTCTTATACCTTTAATTTGGGATATAAGAAACTATAATATTATAATATATACGTCCTGGGTATGACGTTAAACTACATCCAGGCATGAGATGGGAGGTTGTGTGTGGGGTTAGTGAGTCCCAACTAACGTCTATAAAATGCACACAAAGAACCGTTTGCACCTTCTCTTGTGACTGGCGGGCGGTCAGCGCCATAAAGCTGAGCGGGTCCCTGGGTAATTGGGGCGCGGACAACCAACAGGACAGACTAAGTTCAACAGCCCAGTAAGGCAATTAGTCTAGGAGAAGGATCTCTGATATAAAATACCCCTTCCAACCCGCACCAAGCCAGCGTGGAAGGTGTAGGCTAATAACCAGCATGAAGAGTACGCCAAGAGAGATCGTTCACTATGGCAGAAACATGCTGAGGCTTTCGTCCAGCAGTGGACTGACAACGGCTGCTGATGATGATGATGATGATGATGATAATATTATATGGGTTGTATTGGTAATTCTTAAGATCCCTAAAAAGAAAGAATGTACCTGCACAAATGTACTGTACAGTGGAATACCGACAGAGTATTCTTTTTCCTTTGAAAATATGTTTGATCTTTATTTTTAAGAAATTAAGAAACTTAAAAACAACAAAGACAGAATACTTGCCTTCTGTGTGTGCTTGTTTTGAAGAGTCTTCTTTAAAATGGATGGTTGTTCGATGGAGAACAGAGGCTTTCTGATCACATAACACCTGTCATTCAGACACCTGGAAGTCGGCGCCTTTGTAACATTTCTACGTGTCAGCACTTTCTCCCATTGTTTGGCTTTCTCATCCCTTGTATTGGCTTCTGTTGTTCGGTTCAGGGTTTTCCCTGGTTTATTTTCTGCAGCATGCATCTTCCACGGGCTACATCCATCTGGGTTTATCGGACAGAATGGCATCTAGGAGGGTCCTGAAATGGCATGAATACAAAAGAAAGAGATGCTATAATTTAAAAAAAGGGATGCTTTTTTTCTGTTTACTCAAAGTAACATTTTTAATTAAAAATAGACCAAGAACACCAATGGCTAGTTTAAGTTACCATTAGTGATTTAAAATAACATATTTGTTTTACTAATGTCTATATTTTTCACAATGACAAGTAGGGATGTGTCAGTCTATAGGCCTATATAGGCCAATTTTGGTTAAAAAGTATGTGATCACCTTTGTCGATTAATGCCGAGAACTGCTGATCCTCTCTGGCTGACACTGTGTTTATTTTTGTACCTTCGGATGACAAGCGGCTAGCGGCGAATTATGTGTCTCCATACACAATATAGCAATGAAATGATAACTAAGTGATACATTCCAAAATAAAAATACAATTTACAACAAATTGTCATAATTAGTGCAGAAATACACAGCATAGAGAACATGCAAAATGTGAAGTGAAGTGAATTATATATATATGGCGCTTTTCTCTAGTGACTCAAAGCGCTTTACATACATAGTGAAATATAACTAATAATTGAAGTAATATAAAAAATATTACTTAAATGTTGTAATGTTGATGCTCATAATTCCGGGAGTTTGTGAATGCAACTTTGTGTAGTGAATGCAACTTTGTGTAGTGTAGTGTTGTTGTTGTTGTTGTTGTTGTTGTGGCTACTAGCTATCCTAGCATTGCAGTTCTAGCGATGTTATGAAAGCTGCGGTTGGCATGTTGAGGTCAACAATAAAGTTAAAAAAGATTGTCTCTATGAGCTTCTGTCGGGACACTACATTACTTATAAATTATATTAATGTACGGTATGACCGTAAAGAACATGTTTTAGGTTGCTGAGTCTGCATTCATTTATCAAGGAAATGAGGCAAAGAAAACTTTCTTTGTTTTTTGGTTTGGAAACTACTGTTAATTTTGGCGTATGTAACTGAGTTTCAGTGTAAGAAGTGGTACCTGGTTTGATGTTGCTAAGTATGCGTCCTGCGTCCCTGACACATAATATCTGAAAGGACGCTGTCAACTCACTCTCCTTGCATCCCAGTGACGCGCCACAGTTTCTCCATCAATAACAATACATTGTCTATCTGTGTTGGCCCTGTGATGAGGTGGCGACTTGTCCAGGGTGTACCCCGCCTTCCGCCCAAATGCAGCTGAGATAAGCTCCAGCACCCCCCGCAAACCCAAAAGGGACAAGTGGTAGAAAATGGATGGATGGATGAGTTTAACATCACAGTAACTAGAGTTGTAGGTATGCAAACATTCGTTGACGATGTTGACAAAAATAATTTATAAACATTGTCGCTGAAAGATTCATTTGACGATAATAGTTGGTGACATCCTCGCTCATGTTTTTCCGGACTGAAACGAAGAGGCACATGACTGTGCGACCACTGCTGAGCAACAGGAAGAGAAAAACACAGCGAGTAAAACCAAACATGAATATCTGGCTCGGTTTGCAAAGTAATTATGTTTTGTTGTAATTGGTGCGATTTTGACTCTTCTTTGTTTACATAAAGAATTATAATTTATTTTCATCAGCACTTTGCCTGTTCTTGCTTTTAAAGGGAAACTGCACTTTTTTTGGAATGTTGCCTATTGTTCACAATCATCCTAAAAGACATGATGACAGATTTTTTTTAAAATTGCATTCTAAATATTAAATAAAATCATCATCAAAAATTGGGGACTCGTTGAATTTTCCCAGGGACCCACTCAAATCACTACCGGGGACTCTACATTGAAAATCCAGCCACATCCCTATACCTGTGCAACGATTAGTAAGAAGGGTGGCTGTGTAACTATAGCAACAAGCAGTAACAATAGCTACCTGTGTAACCATGGCAACAAGCAGTAACGTGTGCTACCCGGGTAACCATAGCAGTATCTCTATGTCAATCATTATTCATGAGAAGACATTACATGTGATGTGGCATGGCAGACCAGACTAACTAACTAACATAAAACTATAACCACAACATGTAAATCAACGACAATTCTAAAAATCTCCACAAATGATGAATACAACATTTACATTAAGTAGTTTGTATCGTTGTGGTGAAATGAAACGTACAAGATACTCTCCACAAGAAACAATGCAGTTTAGTTTGACGTCACTACTCACCAGACCTTTTCTTCTGTACGTCCACGGAAGTACGTCGCGACGCCGGAAGTTGAGTCCAAAAGATAAGGAGTGAAAAGTAAGATGAATGAAGCACTCTTGGCTGAAGGGAGTCCCTTTCGCCAGTTGTCAATGTGTTTTGGCTTGAAACCTACATTTTTTGCAACGAGGCCTCGCCATTGTTGTTCAGCCCCCTTGCTTCGGGCGTGCTGCGTTTACGTGTTGTCCTAAATTTACACGAACCTCTTCTTTTCTATAGCGACATTCATCGAATACGATTGTAAATACATAAATTATCAACCGTCCATTCATTTTATGGACAAATTGTCCTCTTAAATGTCGTTTACAGCCGTTGGATGTAGGCCAAATATAGTTTGTAGACTTCGCCGGTCACAAATGCTGAAAAATACAAATATTTCAGTCGGCGCTTGAAGCTTACGCAGCATACAAGTGGTGCTTTACTTCCCTCTAGCGTTAATTTCTGGCAAGTGCACATTTTTTAAAATCATAAATAACGAATCAATTTTGAATCACGGTCTCGAAAGTATTTGCACTATTATAGAATATGTACTGTCCGTTTAGGCCATTACTAGCAAATACTATTATAAATTATGTAACTGTTTAGATACAGTGCAGGGCTGTCCAAAGTAAAAAAGCAAAAAAGCGTAATCGAACAATAACACGTTGAAATGTTGAACTAAGGACACTAATAATAATGTTAACTATTACAGACCTACAGGCAGTTTATTTCATTAAATATACACACAATACATATACCTCAGTTTCATTTCATTTATAAAAACATATATATCAATTTAAGAATATGATTAATACACTTAAATTAGATAATACAAATGTGTTCTAACAGAAATTTAAAAAAAGAAAAAATAGGTGTTTATATTTATTGACATTTTGTTTTTTTATACGATACAATTTTTGTTTCCCCCAAGTTGACCATATAAAAACATATCTGACAGTGTCAATCTGAAGTGGGGATCATTATTTCAATCAAGACACACTTTCTCTAACAATAGTTATAATTTGACTATCTTTCAAGCAACCTTTATCGATCAATTTTATGAAACAGATTTTAATGAATAAACAATGGAATAATAACTCAAACAGGCCAGGATGTCATCTTTTTTTTATAGTTTGTCTTAACATTCAAACATGTGGACAGGTTTACAAAGATGAGTTTTCAGCACAACCATCTTACTCACCTGAAGCACAACTTAACATCAGGGGATAATTAAATATTTATATATTAAATATATTTCAGATGCATCATGCATTAGTCAACTAGAAGTCCACACAGCGGCCCTTTCTCTCCCAGTCTCCATAACGAGTGGGCTCTGGACCCCGGGGACCTCCTTTTTCCTTTGTCACAGGGTTCACATCATCTTGGAATCCTGGGGGTGACAGTGGCAAATTAGACTTTCCTTCAGAATTGTATCTACTTTCAGAGTTTACAAACTTACAAACAAAAGATGATAAAATAACACAAAAAATAAAGAAAGAAGTTAAATACAGGGTGCGACTCCGAAAAGAACAAGCACTAGAAATGGATGGATGGGTGTCCACAAAGTGTGGACATATAAGATACACGTATATAACACACTATGCAGAAAAGGTTTAATTACTTTATCAATCAAGAAATACTTTTTTTTTATATTAATTCAATTATAATTTCAAAATGAATTAGAAGAGAATAAGACTATATATATTGTCACATGTACAACGTATGTACAGCAAAATTGTGTCTCTGTATTCAACCCATCCTCTCTTTAGGAGCAGTGGCAGCCATCGTGTAGCACCCGGCAACCGAATCTGGTTCGTCGTGGTTTAGCTTCTCAGTCAGTCAAGCTTCCCTATGTGGGCAACCCACAGGGCAATGTGGGTGTAGTGCCCTGCCTAAGGACACAACAGGAGTGACTGGGATGGAGGAAATAGGATTCAAACTGGGAACTTTCTCATTACTGGACAACCCACTCTGACCCCAGATCTATTTACAATTAGATGAGGATAAAACATTTTAACAAATAATGAAAATATTAAATATGGGGTTTCCTTAAAGTCTGGACATGTAATAGCCACATATAATATGCATTACACAAAAATAGGTTTAGTTTAAAAATGAATCAAGCAAAAAAACATGTTTTAAATAAATAAATAAAATAATTTATTACACAATTGTTGTAACAATCATAAAACATATATATATATATATATATATATAATATATATATATATATATATATATATATATATATATATATATATATATATATATATATATATATATATATATATATATACACACATATATATATATATATACACATACATATATATATATATATATATATATATACACATACATATATATATATATATATATATATATATATACACATACATATATATATATATATATATATATATATATATATATACACATACATACATATATATATATATATATATATATATATATAAAAAACAAAGAAATCAAATACAAGGTCACCCTAAAATTGTATATACAATTTACATTTAATACGTTATACTTAAAAAATAAATAAATACATATTTAAAAAGAAATACACCGTAAATTCAATGATTAATTTAAAATTAATTGTAATATTTTCAACAATAAATACAAATTCTACTGTATGACGATACTATAAAGAAAACATGAATTAAGGTTATGTCAAGCAGAATAAATGTTTTACCTATTTTCCCTAAAATATGCATTGAATGATTAAAGGGGTTATATCATGATTTCTTTCTAAGTTTAAACACTTCCTTGTTGTCTACATAAGATGTAATGGTGGGGCTTTGGTCATTGTTTTTTGTTTTAAAGGCCATCTTCAAGCCGCTTTCTGACTCTTCAGAATGTGCCATTTTGCATTCTTATTTATATGCCATAGCCCTCTCAAGTCAAGCCCCCTTTGACTGCGTCTCCGCCCCGTCAGCCATGTTGTAGTTTTTTGTGCATCCATGAGTCTACTGACAGTTAAAAGTTAGAACTATACGTTACTTTTCATTAGAAATAGCAACAGCGGAGGATTTTCGCATGCAGTTGTGCATTTACGAGTTAGTCTGCCACACAACAAAAAGTTAAAGAAAAAGAAGGAACTTATTGACTGCAACTGAAAAAAAATGGCCAACTCCCGCAAAGCTGTAATCGCCGATGTAACAAAGCCAAAATATGTCACTTAAGTCTCAAATTCCTGCAGCTGTGATAGGCTTCAGCACTCCCGCGACCCCGTAAAGGACACGCGGTAGAAAATGGATGGATGGAGTATCAAATTCCAACCAGCTCATTTTGAAGTTTGGAAGAGGCAACTTTTTTTTTTATAAACTTATGGGGATCCCAAATGTATAAACACTGGATGGGTAAGAAAGGTTGGTTTTAAAAAATAGGATAAGGTGTACCCCACCTTCCGCCCGAATGCAGATGCGATAGGTTCCAGCACCCCCCGCAATCCCAAAGGTAGAAAATGGATGGATGGTTTTGATTGATTGATTGAAACTTTTATTAGTAGATTGCACAGTACAGTACAAATTCCATACAATTGACCACTAAATGGTAACACCCGAATAAGTTTTTCAACTTGTTGGGGTCCACGTTAATCAATTCATGGTACAAATATATACTATCAGCATAATACAGTCATCACACAAGTTAATCATCAGATCAGTATATACATTGAATTATTTACATTATTTACAATCCGGGGGGTGGGTTGTGGAGGGGGTTGGGGGGGGAGGGTGCATAAATGTGTTTTATCAGATTATCTCGATTAGAAAAATAATGGACAGCTGCAGTCCTGTAAATATTTTTTATTATATATTAAATATTTTTTTCTGGATAATATGTTGTTATTATTGTGTCATAAAAGCATGTATAATAATATTATTTTATTATAATCTTAAATGCAATACCTTAATGAATAAAATCAAATGTTTAGCACAGCAAATATAACTACTAAACAAAATACGATGTCAGGAATGCATTCACGGATCCAAAACACGTATGGGAGTTTTTTTTCTCACCAACTAAGTAAAACAGTTCTTACTTTCCAGAACATCCTTGGTCTTCTCTTCTTCGTTGTTATCCAATCGCCCTTGGGGAGTTTTAGCTTTCTTTAGGGGTTCTCTGTCTTTTGCTAACCCACTGCCAGCCCGGAACCGCCCTGAACAGAACCCCAAATAAGGCAATCAATCAACAGTCAATCGTCATTGCAGACTTTCACAGTGTAGTCTGTAGGACTTAAGCAAAACGTCCAAATTATGTAAGGTTATCTTGTTAACTAAAACAGTAAAACAACCAACCTGTTAAGGCTGGTTCGTAGACTGGACTCTTCGAAAGTAAATGTTTGCAGCTGAAAACACAGAACGACAAGCGAGACATTTGATGTTAGGTTAAAAAAGTAACAATTCTCCTCCAAGCTAAGACAGTTCTTCGAGCTGTCAAGAACCCCTACTGCGCATGCGTACATCGGCCGCCATCTTAGAAACATGTAAGGTACGCTGTCAGGGACAAAATGTGTGCGGTTACCGAGATAAATTGGAAACCGAGTCATATATGTCTGATTTACACGCAATGCAACTCTATTATTTGATACATTTCATACAATATCGGATATGTATTATCTTTACGTACCTTTATCGATAACATGTGTGTTGTCTTCGGAAGTCTCAGTGCTGTGGATATTACTTGACCAGTATAACACACAATGATTGTCAACATATGGGTGAGGGCCGACATCCGGGCAACTGAGCTACATACGGGTTCTTCGAGCCATAGCAACGAGACTGGCGTTGAAAACAAACCGTTGCCATTACTCTTTAACCTGTCGACCTACGCTGGTTAAACCCGTCATTCTGCCTCCAAAATGCTGAAAAACTGTTGTTTTTGGTTGTGCTAACCACAACTGGAAACAGGGAAAACAAAAAGGTTGTATTTTGTTCTGCCAAAGCGTGATAAAAGCCCACAGAGACGAGACAAATGGCTCGCAGCTTTACACTGGGAAAACGAGGACGGTTCTCACCGGAGTCCCCCAAAGTCCCGGGTCGTGTGTTCGGATCACTTCGTTTCTGGTAAATATAAGGAACAAAAATCCACCTTCTTAACCACAACTTGGCTATACCGTCCGTGCTAATGTTGTACTTGTTGAATTTTTACCTTATAACGTTCGACAGCTGAAGTTGTTGTTGTACAAAAATAACATGCGGTATATACTATATAGTCTATAGCCTAGCTAGCTATTTTCGAAAACCGGACAACGAGAGGATACCAAAGGCAGCGTTAAGATGGACACCACCGGGAAAACGTAAGCCAGGGCGGCCAAAGAACACCTGGCGAAAAACAGTTGTACTTAAACAATACATGTAGCCCTCAAATCTCTCAATATTTTATACACTAACACTTGATCTTCCGCGTCTCTTTCTTAGTAGCGCGCAGGCTAAGCTAACTAGCAAGCTAAGCTAAGCCTGAGCAGCTTTAAAGTTCACTGAAACGAGTCTGACGCAAATAATACATTTTCGTTTTTTCACACGATATGCGAATAAGTAAAAATGCGTAAATGAAGGATTTAACGCCGACTTCCAAGCCACAACGCTCGTTAAATGCTTTTTCTGTCAATGCTGTGTTCGCTGTGAGCTGGTTTGTTTTCAACGAATTCCCGGTTGCTAGGGGATTGGTAGGCGGAAGTGACGTAGGTCCGCCCTCACCCATACAATTGCAAACCAACCTTAATATTCTTACAGTAGACGTGTGTCTCTTTTTGCCACTAAATGGATACTTCGCATAATGTGAAAAAACAACAGATAACCAATGGTGTGAGTTGTTGGAAATGACGTCACTAGTCACTTTGGCTGTAGAGAGCTTGTCCTAGAATTTCCGTAGCAATTTGGTGGTTTCGGTGGCTGATGTGGTTGTTGTTATGCCGACGCTATTATATATATATATATATATATATATATATATATATATATATATATATATATATATATATATATATATATATATATATATATATGTATATATATATATATATATATATATATATATACATATACATATATGTATTTTTATTTATTTGTATTTTGTATTTTGTATTTTTTATTTTTATTTAAATTGTTTTATTTTTTACATAAAAACCTACCGAGGGCTGTTATATATATATATATATATATATATATATATATATATATATATATATATATATATATATATATATATATATATATATATATATATATATATATATATATATGTATATATATATATATATATATATATTTGTTTTTATGTAAAAAAAATAATTTAAACCCAATATTTTCTCAAAGGGGAGCTGTTTCGTGCGGAGCGCTGACACGTATTCAACACTAGATGGCAGTGTAGGTATCCATCCATTAATTTCCTACAGCGTGTCAAAAGTAAATACCAACGTGTTATTTCTTGTTATGAATATTTCTTTTACAATAACAAATAATTGTATTTTATTTTTCCTATCGAGGGCTTTTTGAAAAAAGCAAAACAATGAATTCATTCATTCCATGTGTCCACGAGAACAGTGCTCACTCACTTTTTTGGTGATAATTCGCAGCATCGTACTATAAAACTGGTGCGAGAGTCCCAAGTCTTCGTTTGTTCGTGGTTAGCAAGGGAAATTCAGAAGTAATTAGAGCGTAATTGAAGCAATGTCTTTAATACCATTGTGGAAAGTTCTGAAAGGTTCCTCTGAACTGGAATCCAAACCACAAACTTCTTCACGCACACAACACTCACAAAAGGGATGTGATGAATAAGCATGCCTGGAACCAAAACAAAAACAATCTTAAAATTTAAGAGTTTATTGATTTTTCAAATGTATCTGAATGTTTTTGTGGCCCTGCCGTCAAACCAGCACCATGTCTGGGGAGGAAACTATAAAGGGCAGCCACAGTGAGATGAATTTAAAAAAATGATAATGAGGAATCCTTCGGTCCTTTTTGAAAGTTTTGTTATGTTCATCGGATTTGTGGCCAATATTTGACTTATTTTAACTCATCAGCGATTGGCCGATGAGCTGTACAAGCCCAGCTGATCTGAATTACCACTGTGTCCCAGTCTGAACAATGGCGAACGATTGTACTAACGTGAAATCTTCCTTCAAATCGGATGCAAGCTCAGGGAGACAGAGTTACATTTCCATGTTACACACATGCAGGAGTGTGAGACTTACCAGAACACTGAGTAGAGAGCAAGTTGCAACGAGCGCGTTGTCTCGGAGCAGCTTCTGAGACACTATAACCCTCGCCACCATGGTGGAAAATAAACTAAGTTTGTTTCAAGGAGCATTATCACTGGATAAAAAGAAATGTCGAAGCAGGCTACACACACACACACACACACACACACACACACACACACACACACACACACACACACACACACACACACACACACACACACACACACACACACACACACACACACACACACACACACACACACACACACACACGCACACAAACAGACACACTGAGCAGGACGGCACATAAAGCTTTAATGTAAAGTAGGGGTGAACGATCCAAATGTCGTGCTATCAATACTTAGTATGATATTAGTGTATAAACGATACAAAAGTGAGATCGATATCTGTCTTTTTTCTTCTTTGTATTACAAAATCATATTTTTGGTTGTGTTTGTTATTGTTTACAAAGTCAGGGGGTAAGACTCTTAAAAACAGGAAGGCTTTGAGAGCAAATCTCAAATTATTTTAATGTGGGCCAATCATAATTTTTGCTACTAACCTACTCAGTGGCCTAGTGGTTAGAGTGTCCGCCCTGAGATCGGTAGGTTGTGAGTTCAAACTCCGGCCGAGTCATACCAAAGACTATAAAAATGGGACCCGTTACCTCCCTGCTTGGCACTCAGCATCAAGGGTTGGAATTGGGGGTTAAATCGCCAAAAAGGATTCCCGGGCGCGGCACCGCTGCTGCCCACTGTTCCCCTCACCTCCCAGGGGGTGATCAAGGGGATGGGTCAAATGCAGAGGACAAATTTCACCACACCTAGAGTGTGTGTGACAATCATTGGTACTTTAACTTTAACTTAGTGTTGAATTTTTCTGCACTAGTGACTTAATATTGTTAAAAAAGTACATGTATTATTAGATATTACAGATTGAATATAAAATATGATTTACAACAATACTAGCAAATCCTAAATGTAATAACGCAAACTTTATAAAAATGTGTTATTGTGTTTACCTTAGTTGCTTAAAAACATTTTCACTTCCATAAACTATTGTCAAACTTCAAAGTATCGGATCGGACTCAAAATCCGATCTGAGGTTAAAAAATCTAATCGGGATCTGGGGTCAAAAATGTTGATTAGGACATCCTTACTTAATACTAGAGGTGGGAATCTCTGGGAACCTCACAATTTGATTATGATTACAATTCAGAGGCTAAGATTTGATTATGAATGAATTATTTATTATTTATTTATTTTAGGGATGCCAAACAATTAAAATATTTAATACTGATTAATCACATTTTGTTCATAGTTAACTCAAAATGAATTACAAATAATCACAGATACATATAATTTTTTGTCATTAATAAGTGTACCCTAGACAAATAATTTTCAAGATTTTAACACCTTCACTGGACAATTAGTTTGCTTTAATGAAATGTGTTCTAAACCAGTGGCGGCTGTGCGTTTCCCACCTAGGCCTTCAGTGATGTCCGACTTCAATGATTACCTCTCAAAATACCATAATTTATGTCACCACATGACCATTGCTGCAGAAATACTATACAGAAACACATTTACACACTACTGGGCATTGAATCACTACCAACAGTGGACATAACGGGTTATTTTCTGGCGCATTTAAAAATCAATAAACCCGCATCAGCAATTAAAACATATCTTATGTGGTACCGTCAAAATTAAAATTGCAAAATAGATATTAAACGTGAAAAAATAAAGAAATAAAATATCTGAACTCACAACCTGTAGAAACCATTCAAGCTTCCGGGGTTTGCTGACATCGTCACAAGATGTAGTTTCTCTTTAAATATCCTTCTTGAAAATGGCCTTGCAAATATATGTGTTGTCTTGTCTAATCACAAAAGATGCAGACAAGGTGTGTTGGCTGAGTTCTTAAAGTTTACTCCACAAGGTGCTCATCAAAACAACCAGCATGGCTAAATGCATGCTCTGAACTACTGTGGCATGCTGGGTAATGTAGTTCTTGTGTTACCTAGCTCATAACATCACTGTATATCTGCCTTAGGCCATCTAAAAGGCATTACTGACAACAACTCGTGATCTGATTGGCTATCGAAACTGTCTATCACTGTATGTTCCCGTTCACTTACAAAGTTCAGACGCCAGCATTGTTAATTCTGAAGGCTTCGAGCAGATTTGGTACAGCATGGCAACATAAGCTATCTGAATTCTGATTGGATAAAAACTCTGTAATCTAAAAACAACAGCGCTGCAAGGAGCATAATATGACATGAAGAGAATATGAATACTTTTAGATATTTAGGGAAAGTAAATAAAAAATTACTTTTACTTTTGATTATGATCATGATTTCTGGTTATGTTAGGCCAGCAGAGAAGGCCTTGCTGGCCATGACGGCACACCACTGTTCTAAACATTATGCTTTTTTAAACAGCTCAACACAAAAATGACATAAACACGCTTCGAAGAGGATACAAAAAATATCTGCAATGCGTTGGTGTTTTGCCAGATTTTGTGTTTTGTAGGAATACAGATTTTGTATTACGGCTGTAGAAGCACTTGCTTTAAGAGGAGAAGCTACACCTCCACGTTTAGATACCAGTTTCAAACGTTAATAACACAAAATTTTGATCGTCACGATCATGGTTTGATTGTCAAAAATGTTTGGTGATGTAATCTCTGATATTTCTACCTGAATAAATGCCTTTGATATTCTCTTTATTACATGTTGTACAAGTTATTGGTCTTCATACTGCTGCATGTCAATGTCTTAACCTTTTCTATGTATTAATACATTGTAATATTGAGCCTGTTAAACAGTCTGTAACTACGGTGTATCAACCAGAACATGTTATAATAAAGTTAGCACAATATTTCAGCTCCTCCTCTCTGAAGTGGCAATGCGCGTCAGCAGACGTTCGTGCCAATGATGTCGTCTCACAACGTTCATAGATAAAATCGTATTTTCTTGTCGGGAAAACGGTTCGCCATGGCTTTGGAGCAGAGATTTCCATAATGCACCCTTTTCTTTGTAAATTTGTGCTCGCTATTTTCGAGCTTGTGGCTCAACAGCAACTGACGCCATTACATTTCCCCACGCTACGGAATGGCACGAGGGTCAAAAATGAGTCAGGACGCATACTCGTTAACCGCGTGTTAAAACAATTATCCCTGTATTATCATTGCGTTAACTTTGACGGCCCTAATTTATTTATCTATAAAGTTAAAGTTAAAGTACTATTGACAGTCACGCACACACTACCCTCTGCATTTGACCCATCCCCTTGTTTCACCCCCTGGGAGGTGAGGGGAGCAGTGAGCAGCAGCGGTGGCTGCGCTCGGGAATTAATTTGGGTGATTTAACCCCCAATTCCAACCCTTGATGCTGAGTGCCAAGCAGGGAGGTTATGGCTCCCATTTTTATAGTCTTTGGTATGACTCGGCCGGGGTTTGAACTCACGACCTACCAATCTCAGGGCAGACACTCTAACCACAAGGCCACTGAGCAGGTTAAATAATTATTATATTGTATATTATTACCATATTGTTTAGTGTTACTATATCATATTTTATTATTTTACATTGTAAATGTTTTACATTTAATTATTATTTTTCTACAAGCCTCCTCCTTTGGCCACTGGTGTATGCAGCTTTTAACTTTTAGTGCGCACAGCATAGATTTTATTGTCTCTCCTGACTTATTATTCTACTTGCTAATTTCCTCTTCATAGCTGGTTACTTTCTACTAATGTGGCCCCATTGGCTCCCTGTTGAAATGCACAAAACATTTATTATTTTCTTGTTTCACTCCTACACTCCTACAATTCCTGTAGATGACCACTTGATTACTGGGCTCATGAAATAGCCATATTAGCTCATGATATACAAATATACAGTCAACAATAATACAAAACACTATTTTCTCGCTCCTAATTTTCATGGGAAGAACCTAAAGAAATACAAGGAGAGAACCCATCCATCTCAGAGGTGTGGTACAGCCAAATGCTGATTAAACAGCATGATTATTGCACAGGTGTGCCTTCATTTTCACTATAAAATGTACAGTTTTATCACACGGCACAAAGCCATAGATCTTGCAAGTAGGGGCGTCTTGATCTGGCATTGTTATTTGTTATTGGATATCGGCCCGATATAGAAAAACTTGTATCGGAGTATACTGGCATGCATAAAAAATGTATGATATAAAGACCCAGCAGGCACAAGACATTAAACAATATTGAATTAGGTCCTGACTTTGAGCAACATGCTTTTTGACAACGTTTAATCAATGTTGGGTTCTGACGTTGATTTGACCATTGAATTTTGGTCATTTCCCAACCAATATTCTACAATACAAATTCAACGTTGAAACAAAATGCTTTTTGACGACATGTATTCAATGTCAGGTTGTGAAGTTGATTTGACCATTGAAATTTGGTCACTTCCCGACCAACAACGTGGATCAAACGTTAGACATCAATGTTGTCTGAAGTTACAACTACAACTATTTTGCAACGTTGTTTATAAGTCAGTTTTAAGAAAACATATATGTATAATCAACATTGTTGTATCAATGTCTTGTGCCTGCTGGGGATACCATTCCATGCTCCACTTCAGCAATTCTATCCAGCAGCGCTGCAATCCACTGTATAAAGCCCACGGGATCACAACAGCAGCCGTGTGCTCGCAGTAACTAGTCCAACTCCTTCAAAAAAATTATTGAATCACCAGACTTAGAGGATGTTCATTCAGTTGTTTAAATTTGTAGAAAAATAAACAAAAAACAGTAATGACACGAGACTATAGTCATTGCAAATAGCAACTTTCTGGCTTTAAGCAACACTAAAATAAATACAAAATAGAAATTGTGGTAGTCAGTAACTGTTTAATTTTGATCAAACAGTGTGAAAAAATAATGTAATGACTAAATTAGAATCACCCTGTGAATTTTGATTTACAACACAAGAGATGTTAATTAAAACACATTTATTCAAGAAAGAAAATCATCACACAATGTTGCAAAGGCTGTTGATTGTTACCAGTCAGCTGTGTCTAAAATCTGAACCATGTACAAACAACATGGGAAAGTTATTAAAGGCAAGCATACTGGTAGACCAAGGAAAACATCAAAGCGCTAAGACAGACAATTTAAAGCAATATTTCTTGAAAACAGAAAATCCACAGCAAAACAAATGAGGGGAAACTGGAGTGACCGAATGTGAGAAAATGTCTAAGGCCATGTCTACACTAAGTCGTTTAACCCCTTGAACAAATAATTATTTAGCCTAAGCCCCGTTTCAGCCACACTAAACCAGCGTTTAAAGGCCTACTGAAATGAGATTTTCTTATTTAAACGGGATAGCATATCCATTCTATGTGATCATTTCGCGATATTGCCATATTTTTGCTGAAAGGATTTAGTAGAGAACATCGACGATAAAGTTCGCAACTTTTGGTCGCTGATAAAAAAAGCCTTGCCTGTACCGGAAGTAGCGTGACGTCACAGGTTGTAGAGCTCCTCACATCTGCACATTGTTTTCAATCATGGACGCCAGCAGCGCGAGCGATTCGGACCGAGAAAGCGACGATTACCCCATTAATTTGAGCGAGGATGAAAGATTTGTGGATGAGGAAAGTGAAAGTGAAGGATTAGAGGGCAGTGGAAGCGATTCAGATAGGGAAGATGCTGTGAGAGGCGGGTGGGACCTGATATTCAGCTGGGAATGACTAAAACAGTAAATAAACACAAGACATATATATACTCTATTAGCCACAACACAACCAGGCTTATATTTAATATGCCACAAATTAATCCGCATAAGAAACACCTCCCCCCTTGCGTCCATATAACCCACCAATACAACTCAAACACCCGCACAACACACTCAATCCCACAGCCCAAAGTACCGTTCAAAGTTAATACAGCACATATATTTCTCCAAAGTTACGTACGTGACATGCACATAGCGGCACGCACGGACGGGCAAGTGATCAAATGTTTGGAAGAAAGCTGCGTACTCACGGTAGCGCGTCTGCTATCCAACTCAAAGTCCTCCTGGTTGTGTTGCTGTAGCCAGCCGCTAATACACCGATCCCACCTACAGCTTTCTTCTTTGCTGTCTTCATTGTCCATTAAACAAATTACAAAAGATTCACCAACACAGATGTACAGAATACTGTGGAATATTGTGATGAAAACAGACGCTGTTTGTATAGGGACACAATGGTGTCCCAATACTTCCGCACAATCCGTGACGTCACGCGCAAACGTCATCATACCGAGACGTTTTCTGCCGGATATTTCCCGGGAAATTTAAAATTGCACCTTATAAGTTAACCCGGCCGTATTGGCATTTGTTGCAATGTTAAGATTTCATAATTGATATATAAACTATCAGAGTGCGTGGTCGGTAGTAGTGGGTTTCGGTAGGCCTTTAAGGTTCCCCTCCTCGGACAACATTTTACACGGGTATTTCTTGAATCTCCGGCACTTAGCTTTGTATGGACTCATTGATCATTTACAAACCGAGTTCGGAGAGGAAGTGACGCCAGAAAGACCGCGCCCCAAACAGATAGTGACATCAGAAAGAACACGCCACAGCCAGCTTCAACAACCCCTTCGATAACTCGGCGGCAACCACTTGAAAGATGGAGGCGAGTCATCCAGACATGCCCGTGTTTCTCCTTGTTGTACATGTACAGGCGCTTTTGGAAATCACACATCAATACCTTTAGAGAAGGAAACGGGCGATTGCAGCTATTTCGGATACAACACATCTCAGACGGCAACATAGCAATGTTGAGCGACGGTTTTGGATAAGCCCTGAAGGAACGGCAGCCTGGTGGGATATGTTTGTCACCGTGTGTGTTGTGTCAGAGGAACGGCAAGAGAACTTTCGAATGTCCAGGTCAGCTGTGATTCTACTTAGTGAAAAACTTTGTCCATTTGTTGAAGGAGAGACGACAATGCGGGCTCCCGTGGACAAGGGAAGACTACGAAAAATAGCCAGTGCATTTGGACTGGCAAAGCAGACTGTCAGTTATTGTCCGCGATGTATGTCGAGCGATTACTCAACGTCTAGTTTTGTACTCCATAACTATTGTGAAGCCATGAAGTGGTTGCGGCCGTCAAGTATGACCGCCAATTTCAGCCTACACGCCCAGTGTCCTGTTGTTGCAAAATGTTCTTTATCACATTGTTTACTTTCATACGTCCATTAAAGATATGATTCATGTATGATGGCTCAGGTGTGATTCACTACAATAGTCTAACAGCTGCTGATGGTGAGGCAAGCAAGGTTTACTGTTAAATGAAATGTGGCAATAGTCTACATTGAAACATAGGGTAAGAATACACTTCCAGGTCAGAAGTGACTATGACGCGCACATTTTTTCGCGCATGCGTACTAGGTTGCGTTGTGCTGGCGGACGGAGGGGCAGGGGGTCTTAAACCGTGGCATTGTTGTGTGTGGACACGGATAAGGTTAGTGTAGAAGGGGCCTAAGTCTGTGAGCACAAACTGATGAAGCCTACTCGGATGAGCGGCGAAACATCTTCTAAGACAAACCAAACAGTCCAGTTGGGATCGATTGAATGCCCTAAAACAGGGGTCGGCAACCCGCGGCTCCGGAGTCGCATGCGGCTCTCTGATCACTCTGATGCGGCTCAGCTGCATACTTACCAACCCTCCCGATTTATCCGGGAGACTTCCGACTTTCAGTGCCCCTCCCGAAAATCTCCCGGGACAACCATTCTCCGATTTTCAACCGGACAACAATATTGAGGGCGTGCCGTGATGGCACTGCCTTTAGCGTCCTCTATAACCTGTCGTCGCATCCGCTTTTTCACTATACTATCTGCGCGCCGGCCCAGTCACATGTTGTATGCGGCTTCTGCTTACACTCGGGCTTCCGGGCTACATTATACACCCCCGCTACAACCAAACCCCGCCCCCCCAACCCCGCCCACCTCAACCGACGCACGGAGGGGGGGGGGGGGGGGGGGGGGGTTTGATGTGGGGGGGTGGGGGGGCAGGGTTGGGGGGGGGGGGGGTTTGGTGGTAGCGGGGGTGTATATTGTAGACGGGAAGAGTTAGGGATGCATGGGATTCTGGGTATTTGTTCTGTTGTGTTTATGTTGTGTTACAGTGCGGATGTTCTCCCGAAATGTGTTTGTCATTCTTTTTTGGTGTGGGTTCACAGTGTGGCACATATTAGTAACAGTGTTAAAGTTGTTTGTACGGTCACCTTCGGTGTGACCTGTACGGCTGTTGACCAAGTATGCCTTGCAGTCACTATTGTGTGTCTGCAGAAGCCTCATACAACTTGTAATTTGGCTGACACGCTGTTTGTACAGTTGTAGAGGGCGCTAAAGGCAGTGCCATCACGGCACGCCTTTACTATTGTAGTTTGGGTGAAAATCAGCAGACTTTCGAGAGAATAGGTACCCTGGAATTCTGGAGTCTCCCCGAAAAATTTGGAGGGTTGGCATGTATGACGCTGTCAAGCGCCATTCATATAAAACTAACATTACATTTTCATATTAAGGTGCGGGCCGCAAGATAACGTCTCGCGGGCCTCGTGTCTGAGACCCCTGGTTTATACATAGCACAAAGCAAAAAAAAGCTTTGTATGCAGTGTTATTTAATTTAAAATTTAAAAAGAGTTTTGTGGCTCCCATTGTTTTCTTTAATTTGTGAAACGGGTCAAAATGGCTCTTTGAGTGGTAAAGGTTGCCGACCCCTGCCCTAAGATAATACGTTCAAATGATTTTCACATAATTTTAATAACTGTGAATAATAATTTTTGCTTGTATATTTATTTTGCACTATTAATTTTATTTTGCCAAACAATTGTATGTAATAAAAGTGAATGCTTGTATAGATGTTTACATTGTCTGATATTGATGTCAATTATATTGCTCGATTGTTGACGAATATATTTGTTGATTGAAATTATTTTTATGCAATGTTTTATTGTGAGTCTTATCCTGATCAACAAATTAAAAGACAGAATCAGAAAATAATGTAATCATCTTAAAATAAATAAAAACACAAAAACTTGCATTTACTTTGTATTAGGTTGATACCAAAATCCTTGTTGTGGTCCCATATGTCAGGGTGGCCAGTCAAAGACAAGTGAAAGGAGTCTTTGCCTTTTATTTACCGAAAAAAACCAAAACACACAGGACTGTCATGTGATAACCAATCAGTTTTGCTAAATGGGAATAATTATTGTACTACAAAAAATTATGGCACTTTTATGAAACTGTCGTACATGTTATACTCCACATACTGCAGTTTAGTTGCGCGATATACACAATATATGATATGAATTCAGCCGATGATAGAGCTTCAATTACTATCGTCAAATCGTGATAATGCATGTTGATGGCACAAATTAGCAGTGTACAGCAAATTAGAGAGCGACAAGCAAACAAAGACGCCCTCAATGTAATCTAGCCTCTTCACTCATGGCTAACACCCTTCCTTAGTGCAAAGCCACCTCTTAATCACTAATCTTCGCTTCTATGGTGACAAATTAACTGTTTCTTGTTTTTTCTTTGTATTTCCATCCATCCATCCATCTTCTTCCACTTATCCGAGGTCGGTCGCGGGGGCATCAGCCTAAGCAGGGAAGCCCAGACTTCCCTCTCCCCAGCCACTTCGTCTAGCTCTTCCCGGGGGATCCCGAGGCGTTCCCAGGCCAGCCGGGAGACATAGTCTTCCCAACGTGTCCTGGGTCTTCCCCGTGGCCTCCTACCGGTCGGACGTGCCCTAAACACCTCCCTAGGGAGGCTTTCGGGTGGCATCCTGACCAGATGCCCGAACCACCTCATCTGGCTCCTCTCGATGTGGAGGAGCAGTGGCTTTACTTTGAGCTCCTCCCCGATGACAGAGCTTCTCACCCTATTTCTAAGGGAGAGACCCGCCACCCGGCGGAGGAAACTCATTTCGGCCGCTTGTACCCGTGATCTTGTCCTTTCGGTCATAACCCAAAGCTCATGACTATAGGTGAGGATGGGAACGTAGATCGACCGGTAAATTGAGAGCTTTGCCTTGCGGCTCAGCTCCTTCTTCACCACAACGGACCGATACAGCGCCCGCATTACTGAAGACGCCGCACCGATCCGCCTGTCGATCTCACGATCCACTCTTCCCTCACTCGTGAACAAGACTCCGAGGTACTTGAACTCCTCCACTTGGGGCAAGATCTCCTCCCCAACCCGGAGATGGCACTCCACCCTTTTCCGGGCGAGAACCATGGACTCGGACTTGGAGGTGCTGATTCTCATCCCAGTCGCTTCACACTCAGCTGCGAACCGATCCAGTGAGAGCTGAAGATCCTGGCCAGATGAAGCCATCAGGACCACATCATCTGCAAAAAGCAGAGACCTAATCCCGCAGCCACCAAACCGGATCCCCTCAACGCCTTGACTGCGCCTAGAAATTCTGTCCATAAAAGTTATGAACAGAATCGGTGACAAAGGGCAGCCTTGGCGGAGTCCAACCCTCACTGGAAGCGTGTCCGACTTACTGCCGGCAATGCGGACCAAGCTTTGACACTGATCATACAGGGAGCGGACCGCCACAATCAGACAGTCTGATACCCCATACTCTCTGAGCACTCCCCACAGAACTTCCCGAGGGACACGGTCGAATGCCTTCTCCAAGTCTACAAAGCACATGTAGACTGGTTGGGCAAACTCCCATGCACCCTCAAGGACCCTGCCGAGAGTACAGAGCTGGTCCACAGTTCCACGACCAGGACGAAAACCACACTGTTCCTCCTGAATCTGAGGTTCGACTATCCGGCGTAGCCTCCTCTCCAGTACACCTGAATAGACCTTACCGGGAAGGCTGAGGAGTGTGATCCCCCGATAGTTAGAACACACCCTCCGGTTCCCCTTTTTAAAGAGAGGAACCACCACCCCGGTCTGCCAATCCAGAGGTACCGCCCCCGATGTCCACGCGATGCTGCAGAGTCTTGTCAACCAAGACAGCCCCACAGCATCCAGAGCCTTAAGGAACTCCGGGCGGATCTCATCCCTGCCACCGAGGAGCTTTTTAACTACCTCAGCAACCTCAGCCCCAGAAATAGGAGAGCCCACCACAGATTCCCCAGGCACTGCTTCCTCATAGGAAGACGTGTTGGTGGGATTGAGGAGGTCTTCGAAGTATTCCCTCCACCGATCCACAACATCCGCAGTCGAGGTCAGCAGAACACCATCCTCACCATACACGGTGTTGATAGTGCACTGCTTCCCCTTCCTGAGGCTGCGGATGGTGGTCCAGAATCGCTTCGAAGCCGTCCGGAAGTCGTTTTCCATGGCTTCCCCGAACTCCTCCCATGTCCGAGTTTTTGCCTCCGCGACCGCTGAAGCCGCACACCGCTTGGCCTGTCGGTACCTGTCCGCTGCCTCAGGAGTCCTATGAGCCAAAAGAACCCGATAGGACTCCTTCTTCAGCTTGACGGCATCCCTCACCGCCGGTGTCCACCAACGGGTTCTAGGATTACCGCCACGACAGGCACCAACTACTTTGCGGCCACAGCTCCAATCAGCCGCTTCGACAATAGAGGTGCGGAACATGATCCACTCGGACTCAATGTCCAGCACCTCCCTCGTGACATGTTCAAAGTTCTTCCGGAGGTGGGAATTGAAACTCTGACAGGAGACTCTGCCAGACGTTCCCAGCAAACCCTCACAATGCGTTTGGGCCTGCCAGGTCTGTCCGGCATCCTCCCCCACCATCGCAGCCAACTCACCACCAGGTGGTGATCGGTAGAAAGCTCCGCCCCTCTCTTCACCCGAGTGTCCAAAACATGAAGCCGCAAATCCGATGACACAACTACAAAGTCGATCATGGAACTGCGGCCCAGGGTGTCCTGGTGCCAAGTGCACATATGGACACCCTTATGCTTGAACATGGTGTTCGTTATGGACAATCCGTGACGGGCACAAAAGTCCAATAACAACACACCACTCGGGTTCAGATCCGGGCGGCCATTCTTACCAATCACGCCTCTCCAGGTTTCACTGTCATTGCCAATATGAGCGTTGAAGTCCCCCAGTAGAACGAGGGAATCACCCGGGGGAGCACCCTCAAGTACTCCCTCGAGTGAATCCAAAAAGGCTGGGTACTCTGAGCTGCTGTTTGGCGCGTAAGCGCAAACAACAGTCAGGACCCGTCCCCCCACCCGAAGGCAGAGGGAAGCTACCCTCTCGTCCACCGGGTTGAACTCCAACATGCAGGTTCTGAGCCGGGGGGGCAACAAGAATTGCCACCCCAGCCCGTCGCCTCTCACTGCCGGCAACGCCAGAGTGGAAGAGAGTCCATCCCCTCTCGAGAGAACTGGTTCCAGAGCCCTTGCTGTGTGTCGAAGTGAGTCCGACTATGTCTAGCCGGAACTTCTCCACCTCGCGCACTAGCTCAGGCTCCTTCCCCCCCAGCGAGGTGACGTTCCACGTCCCAAGAGCTAGCTTCTGTGGCCGAGGATCGGACCGCCAAGTGCCCTGCCTTCGGCTGTCGCCCAGCTCACATTGCACCCGACCTCTATGGCCCCTGCTATGGGTGGTGAGCCCATTGGAGGGGGGACCCACGTTGCCTCTTCGGGCTGTGCCCGGCCGGGCCCCATGGGGACAGGCCCGGCCACCAGGCGCTCGCCGTCGTGCCCCAACTCCGGGCCTGGCTCCAGAGGGGGGCCCCGGTGACCCGGGTCCGGGCGAGGGAAATCTGAGTCTCGGTTCTTGTATTTCCATAGAAGTCTTCGAGCTGCTCTTTGTCTGATCCCTCACCTAGGACCTGTTTGTCTTGGGAGACCCTACCAGGGGGCATGGAAGCCCCCGGACAACATAGCTCCTAGGATAATTGAGACACGCAAACTCCTCTACCACGGTAAGGTGGCAGCTCAGAGAGGAGTTTCTTTGTATTTATTTATTTTGTATTTATTTATTTTAAAATGTTTCTTACATGTATCATTATCACTCAAGGACTATGAATGGGTAAAAAAGCTACACTAAACACAGTAGGAGGATACAAGAAGCCATACTAACCGCTCAGCTAGAGCGCTTAAATATAAACAGGGGTGGACGTATCGTTAAAAACATTGATAGTAACGATATCTAGTATAATAGTAGTGTATGGTCGATACTACAGTGATTACATTAATATTTTTTACGATCATAAAATAGTTTTTCTCGTCATTTTTGTTATCGTTTTTAAACGTAGGAAAGGGCAATACCTAAATAATTAAAATCAGAGCCAAAAGTAGGTTTTGATTAGGTTTACTTATTTTTTTGCACTATTGACTTTGTTTTGATCAAAATATAGTATGCAATAAAAAGGATTAGGAAAATAGTTTAAATATTTAATTGATATTGTTACACTGTTATCCTGGGTTTTTGTCCACTTATAATTGTGATCAAAAATGTAATCATTCAATGACCTTGAAAATTTGAAGTATCAGTATCAGCAGTGGTATAACCAATACTGCCCCTGAACTATTTGGTATAGGATTGATACCCAAATTTGTAGAATCTCTCCCTTCCATCCCTAACTCTTCCGGGTTACAATATACACCCCCGCTACCACCGAACCCAGCCCCCCCCAACCCCTCCAGCCCAAAAAGTTTTGTCAATTTTTTCTGGCTCAAAATAAATTGACCCTTTGAAACATATCTTTGTCTTTGTGTGTTGTATGTAGAGCACATTGCTTAGCAGAGTTCAGTGATGCAAATGCATGTCAAGGTGATCAACAGACTGTATTATTCTCCAGTGCAATAACAGTACTGAAATGAAGGCTAAAAGGGCATTAATGGGAGCCTTAAAATAAAATTTAAAAAATAAGTAACTAAATAGTTACTTTTCACAGTAACGCATTACTTTTTGGTGTAAGTAACTGAGTTAGTAACTGAGTTACCTTTGAAATAAAGTAACTAGTAACTGTAACTAGTTGCTGGTTTTCAGTAACAAACCCAACACTGGTGAGGACCCTTGTGCACTCAGAGAGTTTGCTCACTGCTTGCTGCACAACAGCCATTTTGGCCTGGTCGACCTCTACAGTTTTTCACTTCCGGGAAGAAGTCACATGGCGGAATACAAGCAAAAGTTTATGCACTGTCACCTTTAAATAAACTAAGTGCCACTGGCAGAACAGCGCTTCTACCTGGCTGATCAGAGCCACATGAGACATTAGGCAGAGTGCAAGATGTGTGTTTGCTAATATCCACGTATCGAAGGGGTCTAATTTTGATAGAATTTTGATAGTGTCTACGAGATGAGTAATCATTGCCGATTTTTTGTCTTTTTCTGCTTTTTGAATTGTTCTCTAACGTCTTCATCCATGCCTCCTTGAACCGTGTGTGTCCTCTTGCACAACAGAGGCTGATACGACATGTCAGTGTCAACCCTGAGGGAAGACGCTTGCTAATAGAGTTTGCTCTGTGGAGGAGACTGCTCCAAGAAAGGAATGTTGACGTAGTCACCGTGTGTGCACGTGTGTGCGCGTGTATGTGTGGGCATCTTTCGGCACACGCTTACTGTCTATATAACTTCATTGAATTGTGTATTATTTTATGATACAGCCCATTTTCATCAAGTCCAGCTTTGTTGACATGAAATGTGACATTTCTAATGAAATGGTTCCAATTGGCCGAGCTCCCGAAAAATAACAACATCTATCTGCTTCCAAATTGCCTCAGATTTTCTGTTGCTTAAATCAGTTAATCAGTTTATCAGTCCCTCCAGGAATTTGCGATGTCGCGATTGCACCAATTCACGCAAATACAACCAATCACTGCAAATTATCAAATTATGTGCGGCCTTGTAGCGTCCAATGTCCGCAAATTCCCCGCACATTTTGGCAAATCAGTGTCATTTTCGGCAATCAAATTTGTCTCTTAGTGCCGCGAAAACGCGCACGTCAACTGTATTATCAAAACAGTTGTGTAGACAAAGCAGGGACACCAATGTGTAACAATATATGAACTCTTTATTGCTCAAAGGGCACAACTATCCACATTCCTGCTTAGCTCAGACCTATTTCTTGTTCCTGTCTACAGTGCTAAAAGCCTTCTAGATAGTATATAAACATTTATTTCCTAGTGTAACCCACATGGTTTGGTCCCCTGCCTTTATCTCATTCTGCAACGGGACGCAAAACCTTGTCCTCCGCATGAGAGGCGAATGTGCTGACCATCGAGCTAAAAGCCTAGGCTGGCCAATTTACACATGGCCCAGCCACACTGGCCGGCCTCCGTCACATTAGGTTACTTGTATTTATTTACAATTTATTTATCCAGGGTAATACAATAAAGAACATATTTTCATTTTCAATGCTGACCTACCAAAGGCAGCATGTACATGTTAGAGATGTTGAAGTGTGATGATAACCTCTCATTGTATCTCTCGTTTACCAACGAAGATGAGCGCTATGGGTCACTTTCAACAGTTCGGAAATGCTTTGAATATGCGTAAATCTGTTGGACATAAATTCAATCAATCAATCAATCAACATTTATTTTTATAGCCCTTATCACAAATGTCTCAAAGGGTTGCACAAACCACAACAACATCCTCGTCTCTGATCCCACATCAGAGCAAGAAAAAACTCAACCTTAAAGGACAAACCTTAAAAGGGACCGCAGATGTGGGGTCATGTTGATGTTGATCCAATACGATACGAACATAGGGCAAGTATCGCTGATAGCAATAGAGAAATTATATGAAATGTTAGCTTTCAGTTTATCACTTTTAGGTTTTGTTTAATTAAATTATTCATGCTGCTCTCTAGCTGCTTGCTTGTTTGAAACCTTCACAATTTATCATCCATCCATCCATTTTCTACCGCTTATTCCCTTCGGGGTCACGGGGGGGCGCTGGAGCCTATCTCAGCTACAATCGGGCAATCGATCACAATTTATTTGTATAAAGTAGCCCTTGATCACAAGTTTCTCCAAAAGCGCGAGATGGGAAAAAGAAGAAATCTTGGGAAGGAGGCGCAGATGTGGGGACCCTCCTCCTGAGTGACAGGCTTTAATGGATGACGGGTGGGTACAATTATTGAATTGTTACATTCATGATCATGTGAGAGCCCAGTCCATCGGGAAGACAGCAGGCAGCCGAAGGGTAATCTTCTTCCATGTAGACGAGTCGACAACACAGACACTTCACCAACACAGAAAAGTGGTCCACTCAGGGTGACAACTGGGGACAGCTAGCGCCTCTTCCAGACTGGTACCTCTCCATCCGTGACCACCTGACATCCTCTCCATGCAGGAGAGGGGGGACATAGCAGAAAGGAAAAGCGGCAGGTCAACTAGTCCAAACAGAGGTCTATTTAGAAGCTAGAGTATAAAGAGGTAGAATCTCAATAAAAAACGCACGAGAGCCTGCAGACTTTTTTTTGGCTCTGGGAATTACTGCTAAGCTGGCATATTTGGAACGCAGATTTCGGGACGGGACATGCGATAGACCATTTAATATATCATACATAAGTAACAAAAACTTTAAAATTGCACTTAAAGTGCACCAGGAGCCAGTGCAGGTGGGCCAGTATAGGCGTCATCTGATGAAACGTTCTTGTCCTCGTCAAAAGTCGAGCAGCTGCATTTTGTTCCAACTGCAATCTTTTAATGCTGGACATGGGGAGAGACAGAAATAATAAGTTACAAAAATTAAGACGAGACGTAACGAACGCATGTATAATTATCTCCGCGTCATGGGTGGACATAACGTGATGGATTTTAGTGATATTACGGAGATGAAAGTAGGCTGTTTTGAGTCGAAAATAATGCTGAGATTTTCTTCGCCGAGTCGTATTGTACAATTGTTTTCTTGTCGAAATTTAAGGTGGTATTTTGATGGGACACAAGTAGGGGATTTTATTTTTTTAAGTTTCATTGCCATGCATGTCTTAGAGCAGTGGTCCCCAACCACCGGGCCACGGCCCGGTACCGGTCCGTGGATCGATTGGTACCACATTTAAAAGGAGAGAACAGGCAAGGCAGGGCAGCATCGACAGGCTTTGACAAGAGCGACTGGGTGGACGCACGCAGGCTGGGAAGGAACCTCCGGACTACACAGCAGACCCCGCAGGCTACCGGAGCGAACCCCAAGAAGCCCACAACACGCAGGGGCAGAGGAAACTCTGCCTCCGAAGTAAGTGTTGTGCATTGTTGATCTGTTGGGGTGTTCAACTGCCTTGGGCTGTGGGCTTGCGGGCACGTGCTTTGAGTGCTGGCTGTGTGGTTCTGTGGGCAGGAGCGATCGGGACCCAGAGACCTGCGGTGACCCCCGAGAGCGACCAAGAGGCGGAGCGAGACGGGACGAGTACGGCCACGTAGGTCCCACGAGAGACTGGAGCGATCGGGACCCGGAGACCCGCAGTGACCCCCGGGAGCGACTAAGAGGCGGAGTGAGACGGGACGATTACGGCTGTAGGTCCCACGAACGACCGGAGACTGGTGAGGAGAGTGGGCGTACCCAATACTTCTACGGGGAACTACAGCAGAGACAGGGAAAACCCTGCCTTGCGTGTAAGTGTGACGTCAGCCCTGAGAGCGTCTCCGTGTTTTTAAATGATTTTATCCCCGTGGCCTGCCTCCGTTTTAATTCTGTGTGCAGGAGGATGCTGTGGAAGTGGGCGGAGCCAGGACACTGACCCACTACGCCTGTCGTGGCTGTACTTTGGATTGTAATAAAGTGTGAACAAGCATAATTATCTTTCCTAATTTTGGAACGATTGCTCTCACTACATTGGATTCTTAATACAAACCCTGTTTCCATATGAGTTGGGAAATTGTGTTAGATGTAAATATAAACGGAATACAATGATTTGCAAATCATTTTCAACCCATATTCAGTTGAATATGCTACAAAGACAACATATTTGATGTTCAAACTGATAAACTTTTTTTTTTTTCTTCAAATAATCATTATCTTTAGAATTTGATGCCAGCAACACGTGACAAAGAAGTTGGGAAAGGTGGCAATAAATACTGATAAAGTTGAGGAATGCTCATCAAACACTTATTTGGAACATCCCACAGGTGAACAGGCAAATTGGGAACAGGTGAGTGCCATGATTGGGTATAAACGTAGATTCCATGAAATGCTCAGTCATTCACAAACAAGGATGTGGCGAGGGTCACCACTTTGTCAACAAATGCGTGAGCAAATTGTTGAACAGTTTAAGAAAAACCTTTCTCAACCAGCTATTGCAAGGAATTTAGGGATTTCACCATCTACGGTCCGTAATATCATCAAAGGGTTCAGAGAATCTGGAGAAATCACTGCACGTAAGCAGCTAAGCCCGTGACCTTCGATCCCTCAGGCTGTACTGCATCAACAAGCGACATCAGTGTGTAAAGGATATCACCACATGGGCTCAGGAACACTTCAGAAACCTACTGTCAGTAACTACAGTTGGTCGCTACATCTGTAAGTGCAAGATAAAACTCTCCTATACAAGGCGAAAACCGTTTATCAACAACACCCAGAAACGCTGTCGGCTTCGCTGGGCCTGAGCTCATCTAAGATGGACTGATACAAAGTGGAAAAGTGTTCTGTGGTCTGACGAGTCCACATTTCAAATGGTTTTTGGAAACTGTGGACGTCGTGTCGTCCGGACCAAAGAGGAAAAGAACCATCCGAATTGTTATAGGCGCAAAGTTGAAAAGCCATCATCTGTGATGGTATGGGGGTGTATTAGTGCCCAAGACATGGGTAACTTACACATTTGTGAAGGCGCCATTAATGCTGAAAGGTACATACAGGTTTTGGAGCAACATATGTTGCCATCCAAGCAACGTTACCATGGACGCCCCTGCTTATTTCAGCAAGACAATGCCAAGCCACGTGTTACATCAACGTGGCTTCATAGTAAAAGAGTGCGGGTACTAGACTGGCCTGCCTGTAGTCCAGATCTGTCTCCCATTGAAAATGTGTGGCGCATCATGAAGCCTAAAATACCACAACGGAGACCCCCGGACTGTTGAACAACTTAAGCTGTACATCAAGCAAGAATGGGAAAGAATTCCACTTCAAAAATGTGTCTCCTCAGTTCCCAAACGTTTACTGAGTGTTGTTAAAAGGAAAGGCCATGTAACTCTCGTTCAACCCTTTTTCGATTACGCATGCACCTCCTGGTACCCCAGCACCCCCAAAACCCTCAAATCTAAACTCCAAACATCTCAGAACAAGCTAGTCAGGTTACTTCTAGACCTCCACCCCAGATCCCACCTCACTCCTACCCACTTCTCTAAAGTGGGCTGGCTCAAGGTGGAGGACAGAGTTAAACAACTTGCACTGAGCCTAGTCTATAAAATCCGCTACACCTCCCTGATACCGAAGTACATGTCAAACTACTTCCTTAACGTAAATGACCGCCATAACCACAACACCAGAGGGAGCTCCACTAACCACGTTAAACCCAGATTCCGAACTAACAAAGGTCTTAACTCATTCTCTTTCTATGCCACATCAATGTGGAATGCGCTCCCAACAGGTATAAAAGAAAGGGCATCTCTATCCTCCTTCAAAACCGCAATAAAAGTTCACCTCCAGGCAGCTACAACCCTAAACTAACACCCTCCCCGGATTGCTAATAATCAAATGTAAACAATCAAATGAAGATACTTTTTCTTATGCCTTCTCTCTCTATGTCCACTACTTGATGTCCATATCCCCCCCCCACACCCCTGATTGTAAATAATGTAAATAATTATATGTGATTATCTTGTGTGATGACTGTATTATGATGATAGTATATATGATAGTATATATCTGTATCATGAATCAATTTAAGTGGACCCCGACTTAAACAAGTTGAAAAACTTATTCGGGTGTTACCATTTAGTGGTCAATTGTACGGAATATGTACTTCACTGTGCAACCTACTAATAAAAGTCACAATCAATCAATCAATCAATCAAACACAGTGGTGAACATGCCCTTTCCCAACTACTTTGGCACGTGTTGCAGCCATGCAATTCTAAGTTGATTATTATTTGCCAAAAAAAAAAAAAGTTTATGAGTTTGAACATCAAATATCTTGTCTTTGCAGTGCATTCAATTGAATATGGGTTGAAAAGGATTTGCAAATCATTGTATTCCGTTTATATTTACATCTAACACAATTTCCCAACTCATATGGAAACGGGGTTTGTATTTGTATTGGTTTTAAGCAAAATGTTATTAGATTTTAATATTCTAACACTCGGTCGGGTCCATTACAGTATCTGTAAACAAGTGACTATCAATTTTAATTATTGTTGTTTTAATTGCCCTCTCTTTTTCTACAATTGAACTGAATTGAGCTTTCACTGTTTTACTGTCGTTCTTCTGGTTACGTTACATGCATGCTATATACGCCCGTCGCATGGCAGTTACCATAGCAACACAAATGCACTGCCGCTTTTAAGAACTTGAAATTCTCATCACCCGATGTGGTGGCGAAATGTAATATTGTACATTATGCTCTTGTGATGATGTAATATTGTCATGTCAAACAACACATGGTTCACGAGGTTGTGTTGCTGTACAGTATAGTCGTGTAAGTGATCCGAAGGCGTTTATGTCTTTCCATTGCAAGTGTAGTGTCAGCGTGGACTTGCATGGATTATGAGGCATTAGTTTGCCCACATCAGGCTTGCTGGAGGATTAGTCAGCTCACTTTAGCTGAAAAGCAGATTTCTCGCTCATTCTCTATCTCTGTTAGTTGTGCTCGTTCTGTGCGCGCACAGGTACCAAGAGACTCGGTTGCGGAATAACATTCTGCAGGACCCACCCCCCTCCATCGATCTATTCATTTGTGCAAACATTGTCGTGCGATTAGTATATGTGATAGGTTCAAAATCATAAATACAATGTTTAATGTTTATGTCGACAATCCGTATGGTCTTTTCTGTAGGGTTACTTACTGACTGTTTGTGTGTTCTGAAATCAACAACCTGCAAGATTAATTTGTATAGCGTTTGACACGTGTTGGACACAGAGACATCAAGTGCCATTGTCCAAAGGCAAAAATACAAAAATCACTAACTTCCAGTCAGGGATGGGTACCGTTCACATTTGAACCAATACCATACCAATTCCCGGTAACTGGGAATCGATCAAAAAAACAATTTTTGGTACTTTTGTGTGTATTAATAAATATAAATAGTTTTTGTTGATAAAATCTTTTTGTTATCATCAGTCATCAACAATTGAGAACAGAGAAATGGATATTGGAACAGTGTAGGTCTGACTTGGTAGGATATGGACAGCAAGTAGTGGGCATAGAGAGAGAGAGACAGAGAGAGAGAGAGAGAGAGAGAGAGAGAGAGAGAGAGAGAGAGAGAGAGAGAGAGAGAGAGAGAGAGAGAGAGAGAGAGAGATCAGAAGGCATAAGAAAAAGTATCTGCATTTGATTGTTTACATTTGATTATTAACAATCCGGGGAGGGTGTTAGTTTAGGGTTGTAGCTGCCTGGAGGTGAACTTTTATTGCGGTTTTGAAGGAGGATAGAGATGCCCTTTCTTTTATACCTGTTGGGAGCGCATTCCACATTGATGTGGCATAGAAAGAGAATGAGTTAAGACCTTTGTTAGTTCGGAATCTGGGTTTAACGTGGTTAATGGAGCTCCCCCTGGTGTTGTGGTTATGGCGGTCATTTACATTAAGGAAGTAGTTTGACATGTACTTCGGTATCAGGGAGGTGTAGCGGATTTTATAGATGGAGAGAACATGCAAACTCCACACAGAAAGATCCCGAGCCCACGATCGAACCCAGGACCTTCGGATTGTGAGACACAAGTACTAACCTCTGTTCCACCGTGCTGCCCTATTTTGACAATATCTCCCTTAAAATAGATGAGAAATGTAAAAACTTAAATACCAACTATGGTAATGGTTATTGTGCTAACGTGTACAACTTGATGATCAGCAGTTCAGCATTCTGACAGCTTGTGGAATTAAGCCATTGAAACGTTTTGTGGTCCTACGGTACCGTTTGCCCGATGGCAGTAGTTGAAAGAAATGGTAGAAAGGATGTGAGGAGTCCTTGACAATACTCAGACCCCTACTCCTCTTACAGTTCTGGAAGAGATTTTGGACGGAGGGGTTCCGACGGCCTTCTCAGTTCATCTGGTTTTCCTCTGCAGAGCTTTTTTTGCAGCAATAGTTCCAAGTAGAGATGCAGTATGTCAGAATGCTCTCTGCCACACCTCTGTAAAAGGTCCTGAGGATGCTGGTAGAGAGAGACTTGATTCGGCTTCCTCAAAAAGTAAAGTCTCTGCGGGGCCCATTTTATGATCCCGAAGGTGTTATTATTCCATTTGAGTTCTTGTGTTATCTTCACTCCAAAAAACTTGATGCTCTCCACTCTCCACGGTGCAGTTGCTGATGCTGAAAGGAGAGGGCTTGGGCCGCAACTTTCGGAATTTCACAATCATGTCTTTGTTTTTTTCCATTTAAAGCACCAGGTTGTTCTCCTTCCGCTGGCCCTCAGGTTTTCGACTTATTTTCTGTACATAGATCATTTTTACAAATGAGTCTAAATCAGCGTGGTGTCATCCGCAAATGTGATGATCTGGTTCCCCTTGTAGCTTGATGCACAGTCATGTGTTAACAGCGCGAACAGCAGTGGACACAGTACATAGCTTTGAGGGGATCCAGTGCTCTGTGTAACGGAGTTGGAGAGGATTTTCCCAACACAGACAGATTGTGGTCTCTCTGTCAGGAAATCCAAAATCCAAAGACGTAGCGATGTTCAGGCCAACTCTGAGAAGTTTCTCGATTAGTCTCTGGGGGAGCAAGCGTGTGTGTGTGTGCACATCTGTGGGAATATAAAGCAGAAACCCGAACAAAACACTGTAATCTTCTTAGACGGGACAGGATTATTCATCCTGAGGGCGACTCTGACTTAATGCAACGTTTCCTGTCTGCACAAGTTGCAACTGTTGTCGACGCCGCATTCGCACGGACGAATAAAACAATCACAAACCTGATTAAAAATACCACAAAATATTCACAGAATTTTGAGGGAGTGAAGTTCTGGTGTCACGCTGTTTGTCTATGTTTGACAGGCAGATGAGCAACACGGTTTTAATAAAGACCTTTATACGGATGAGAGCACACACACACACACACACACACACAGACACACCCACACACACACACACACACACACACACACACACACACACACACACACACACACACACACACTCGCACACACACGCACACACACGCACACACGCGCACACACACGCACACACACACAAACAAGCTTTTATTTCAATATCAAATATGTGAGATTGATTTCTCTGAAGATGCTCTGTACACTTTTGTGTTGGATTTTTAGGTTGTGTCACGTTCCATTTTACCTTCATGTTCTTTTTTGTGTCATCTTTACCCTTACTGGTTTTAATTTGGATTTACCTTGCATATTCCTTTACTTTCGGTGCAGAACAGAGCAGTGTGGTACACCTCCATGTGTAAAATGCCTGAATTCATGGCAGCTTTTTCAGAACGTTGCGCCAATAGTTGCAATGTTTTCCGGCTTATTTCTTTTGTCAATATCATTGAATCAACTTGTGATTTTATGAATTTGTTACCAGTTTTTTTAAGTGTTCAAAAAGCACCGTTTTGCAAGCACAGGATTGCAAAAAAAATTGGAAAACAAATACTTATTGATGTTTTATTTGTTTTATATCACAAAGACTTAAAAGTAGACACTTGATGGCAATACAAGTACATACTCAGAGTTCATTTTCAAATTACTGTACTGTTTTAAATATTCATAACCAATAATGATAATTATTTATAACTATAGAAAGAAACACCACCAATGGCTTCTTTATTGTCCGTTGTCTGCTCTGTTGTCCACAAGTTGCAGACATTATCTGTGTATGTTTTACACTAAAATAAATGATAAATGGGTTATACTTGTATAGAGCTTTTCTACCTTCAAGGTACTCAAAGCGCTTTGACAGTATTTCCACATTCACCCATTAACACACATTCACACACTGATGGCAAGGCGCTAACCAGCAGCCATCAGGAGCAAGGGTGAAGTGTCTTGCCCAAGGACACAACAGACGTGTCTAGGATGGTAGAAGGTGGGGATTGAACCCCAGTAACCAGCAACCCTCCGATTGCTGGCACACCCACTCTACCAACTTCGCCACGCCGTCCCTGGATAATGGATAATAATGGATAATGGATAATGGATAAAATGGATAATGGTTTATACTTGTATAGCGCCTTTTTACCTTTAAGGTACTCAAAGCGCTTTCACACTATTTCCACATTCACCCATTCACAAAGACATTCACACACTGAAGGCCCTAACCACGACCCATTAGAAGCAAGGATGAACGGACATGACTAGGATGGCGGAAGCTGGGGATAGAACCAGGAACCAGGAACCCTTAAATTGCTGGCAAGGCCGATGTACCAGTGTTTGTCGTTTGTGTTTGTTTGGACGGTGGGTGCCAGGGCTGGATCGCTGCCTGTTTTGCCACGGCTGCCTCGCCGGGGATGGGTGCTCTGCTTCTCCCTGATTCTGTGCGCCGTAATCCCGGATTTGTCGTGCTTGCCCTGGCCGGTGCTGGGTGGAGTGCGGCTCTGCTTCTGGACTGCCTCTCTGCTTACCTGCTGACTCCTCCCCCTCTCTTGGTAATATACTATTTGATTAATAATTTATTAAGTAATTTTATTTGTATGTATGTGTGTATGTGTTTATTTAAAAAAATAAATAAAATAAAAATAATAATAATTATATATATATACATATATATATAGGCAGCACGGTGGCAGAGGGGTTAGTGCGTCTGCCTCACAATACGAAGGCCCTGAGTAGTCGTGAGTTCAATCCCGGCCTCGGGATCTTTCTGTGTGGAGTTTGCATGTTCTCCCCGTGACTGCGTGGGTTCCCTCCGGGTACTCCGGCTTCCTCCCACCTCCAAAAACATGCACCTGGGGATAGGCTGTTTGGCAACACTAAATTGGCCCTAGTGTGTGAATGTGAGTGTGAATGTTGTCTGTCTATCTGTGTTGGCCCTGCGATGAGGTGGCGACTTGTCCAGGGTGTACCCCGCCTTCCGCCCGATTGTAGCTGAGATAGGCTCCAGCACCCCCCGCGACCCCGAAGGGAATAAGCGGTAGAAAATGGATGGATGGACATATATATATATATATATATATATATATATATATATATATATATATATATATATATATATATATATATATATATATATATATATATATATATATATATATATATATATATATATGTATATATGTATGTTTACATATCTGTATGTGTGTGTATGCATATGTATGTAATTATTATTATTTAATTTTTTTTTTAGTTGGGGGCTAATGTTTCCCTGGAGCCTGCTTGCTGCACATGGATTGTTTTTTCCTCGGACTGTGCCTGGGGGTTGGGCTCCTGGGGGCCCGGTTGCTGGTGGGGCGGGGCACTCTTCCTGTCTAGCTGCGGGGAGTCTCTGGGCCCCTCGGGCTGAGACGTTCCGTCTTTCGGCCGGCGTTGGGTTTCTATCAGTGGCGTGCGGTGAGGTTAATGTCTGGTGAGGCACGACTGCATCATCACAGTCAAATTTAAAAACATATGAACCTGCAGTGCAGGTGTATCTAATGTTGTGTCCCTGCGGTCGTTCGCGGCTCCTGCAGCGCGAGCATTGTTGTTTTTGCACTTTTTGGCTTCTTGTTAAGTGACTTTTTTTGGGTGGATTCGGTCTTGCACGTGGAGGGTTTGGGTGTGGGCTTTGGTTGGTGTGGCCGCGGTGCTCCCGTAGGGCGGTGCATTCTGCGGCGGAGGTGCTTGGCACCAGGAGGCGGGGTTATGATACGAGCCTCACACAGTGTGTCTCCGCAGTAGATTTATGATCGCTCAGCACTAAAAATACGTTACACACATACAGTTGTTGACAAAATACACTGTACATTATATACCTCAGCTAACTAAACTATGGAAATGTATAATATAATTCATATAGCAATACGGTCTCACTGCACAGCAGGCCAGCAGTTAGCCGAGTCGCAATCCATGGTGAGGCACAAGTGCCTCAACTGGCTGCTGATCACCGCACCGTCTCTTCTCAGTATTTGAACGGCAAATGTGAAAATAAAAATAAAAATAATCTAAAACTGGTGAAGTTAAATGGAAAATAACTTTAGTATAATCACTGGATACATATAACAATTTAATTAATTTTTTTTTCTTTTTCTTTTTTTTTTCTTTCCATGATGGCAGGTGAGGCCCCGCCTCCCCTGCCTCTAGTGACTGCACGCCACTGGTTTCTATGTATGTGTCTATGTATGTTTCGTGCTGGAATAGGGGCTGGTTGTCTCCTGCTTCTCCCGTGCCTTGTCCTTGGCCAGGCACGTCTGTCTACGGCGTGCTGCTGGCCTGGCCGGCGGTCCTATTGGTTCTGTCGCCGGGCATCCCTTGTGCCCCAGGTGCTGCATCTGCTATATTGGGTATTTTTGGGTGGCTAGGGCCGTACTCGGTTTTTCAAAACTTCAGGAATAGCATTAGGGCAAGGAGTGTTTTCTCCCAACACACTGCCACCCGCCATCTCTGATTGGCCAGTCAGTAATGTTGCACCCTAAGCTTAGCCAATTGTGACTCATCATACGAAAACCAACCAATCATCATGGATTTTCTCAGTATGTATGGATGTTCTCATTAATCCAGGTCATTGTATTTTCTCCACATTTTTTTGGCCTGGATTCACAGTCCATTTTCTCTGTGTAGCGTGTAGCTTTGATGTAAGCTACCTAGCTACATGGGTCTAAAAGTAGCCAGGCTACAAGAAAAGCTACTGGTAAAAAAGTAGCTAAGCTACCGCCAAAATTGTTACGTACGATAGGGGAAGGAGACGAGACCACGAGGAAGGTCAGGTTAACAGGTTTATTTAAACCTTTGATGAGTGTGTGGGAGGTGTGTGCTACTCTAAGTGTGTGGTGCCAGACGATGTTTAGAATTAATAATGTAAATGTTACCAGGGTTGTTGTGAGTGAGTGTTGGATGAATCCTTCGTCAGTCCAGAGGGGCGAGGCAAAGAGGTAGTCCGTGGGCAGGCAGGTGGTTGGGGGCAGGAGAGAAGCGACGAGGTCCGTGTCCAAGCAGAGGTCTAGGATCGAGGGAGGCAGTCCAGAATCCACAGCGAAGTCGAGGCACACAACTCGAACCCGGGAAACAGGAAGGACACTGTGGAGGACACAAAGGACATGAGACGCGGGAAACTAAGAAGACAAGGAGATAGCAAGTACGCGGGAGGGAAGCCAGAGATGGGATGCTTATTGCGAGGAGAAACTACGTTCCGGCGTAAGCTCCATGGGTCCACTGGTCTTTATGCTGCCTGTCTTGATTAGTCCCAGGGGCGCAGATTGATGATTGTCTGCAGCTTCGCTGTTGCGTGGGCGTGAGGCGCCCAGCGCGAGCAGGGGCGTGTCTTGGCATGCTGCCAACTGAGGTGCTGGCAGAACTTTCTGCCGATGAAAGGCGGGTTCGAGCCCGCGCCGTGACAAAAATTTAGTTAAGCTACGTAGCTTAGTTACATTTAGCTTGTTACTGCCCATCACTGCACATCACACTGATAAATTTGATTACATTAAAAGACAGGTCCAATAACCGATGAAATACTCAAAATAAAAAAACTAAAATTACCCGTACTGTCCTGTAGAAGGGCTTGTGTTATAAATAATAATGATAAATGGGTTATACTTGTATAGCGCTTTTCTACCTTCAAGGTACTCAAAGCGCTTTGACAGTATTTCCACATTCATCCATTCACACACTGATGGCGGGAGCTGCCATGCAAGACGCTAACCAGCAGCCATCAGGAGCAAGGGTGAAGTGTCTTGCCCAAGGACACAACGGACGTGACTAGGATGGTAGAAGGTGGGGATTGAACCCCAGTAACCAGCAACCCTCCGATTGCTGGCACGGCCACTCTACCAACTTCGCCAAAGCGCTCTTGTCTCGCAGGAGGTTGTAAACTTCCCCTGAGCTTATTATAAACAAACATGGTGTTCATCTTGTGGGACTTCTTCATTGTTTCAGTCGACGACTTGTTGTGTGCTATTGCACCAAATGCTCTGCAAACATTCTGTGAGGGGGGGGGGAATCATCGATTCAACATATCTAAACCTTTTCAGCGACCTGAAATGCCAGCATCGCTATTACAGTGTTTTAATAGCCTGTATATCTAATAATTTTTGTACATTATGCAAAAATGTTAGGTTTAATAAAGAAGTAAACTAAACTGACTCAACTGGTGCTCTCAGCAGAATTTGAGTCTGAATTTTTTTTCACACGTATGTTTTTATGCTAAACTATTTTTATAGTTTTTCAAATCAACTTTGATTTTAATTTGATGCGTGTTTTGTACTAAAACAAATTTATGGGAAATAAATTGTTTATTAATCAAACAAAACCCAAAACCAGTGAATTTGGCACGTTGTGTAAATCGTAAATAAAAACAGGATAAAATGATTTGCTAATCCTTTTCAACCTATATTCAATTGAATATATTGCATTCGGAATTTGATGCCTGCAACATGTTTAAAAAAAGCTGGCACAAGTGGCAAAAAAGACTGAGAAAGTTGAGGAATGCTAATCAAACACTTATTTGTAACATCCCACCAGTGAACAGGCTAATTGGGAACAGGTGGGTGCCATGATTGGGTATAAAAAAGCAGCTTCCATGAAATGCTCAGTCATTCACAAACAAGGATGGGGCGAGGGTCACCACTTTGTGAACAAATGCGTGAGCAAATTGTCGAACAGTTCAAGAACAACATTTCTCAACAAGCTATTGCAAGGAATTAAGAGATTTCACCATCTACAGTCTGTAATATCATCAAATGGTTCAGAGAATCTGTAGAAATCATTGCATGTAAGCGGCATTGTCTGTGACCTTCGATCCCTCAGGCGGTAGTGCATAAAAAAGGGACATCAGTGTGTAAAGGATATCATCACATGGGCTAAGGCCCCACTTCAGAAAACCACTGTCAGTAACTACAGTTGGTCATTACATCTGTAAGTGCAAGTAAAAACTCTACTATGCAAAGCGAAAGCCACTTATCAACAACACCCAGAAACGCTGCCGGCTTCGCTGGGCCCGAGTCCATCTAAGATGGACCGATGCAAAGTGGAAAAGTGTTCTGTGGTCTGACGAGTCCACATTTCAAATTGTTTTTGGAAACTGTGAACGTCATGTCCTCCGGACCAAAGAGGAAAGAAACCATCCGGACTGGTATAGGCGCAAAGTTCAAAGTTGAAAAGCCAGCATCTGTGATGGTATGGGGGTTTATTAGTTCCCAAGGCATGGGTAACTTACACATCTGTGAAGGCACCATTAATGCTGAAATGTACATACAGGTTTTGTAGCAACATATGTTGCCATCCAAGCAATGTCTTTTTCATGGACGACCCTGCTTATTTCAGCAAGACAATGCCAGGCCACATTCTGCACGTATTACAACAGCGTGGCTTCGTAGTAAAAGACTTTGGGTACTAGACTGGCCTGCTTGTAGTCCAGACCTGTCTTCCATTGAAAATGTGTGGCGCATTATGAAGCCTAAAATACGACAACGGAGACCCTGGACTGTACATCAAGCAAGAATGGGAAAGAATTCCACCTGAAAAGCCTCAAAAACTTCAAAAATTGGTCTCCTCAGTTCCCAAACGTTTACTGAGTGTTGTTAAAAGGAAAGGCCATGTAACGCAGTGGTAAAAATGCCCCTGTGTCAACTTTTTTGCAATATGTTGCTGCCATTAAATTCTAAGTTAATGATTATTTGGAAAAAACATTTGTTTCTCAGTTCGAACATTACATATCTTGTCTTTGCAGTGTATTCAATTGAATATAAGTTAAAAAGGATTTGCAAATCAATGTATTCTGTTTTTATTTACAGTTTACATGAGACAACTTCACTGGTTTTGGGTTTTGTATTTTTTGTGCAAAATAATAAATGTAGGCAACATAAAAAAATGTACAGCTTCCTGACACATGTTTGACCTGGGTTTCAATCCCAGTATACCACATTCACCAGACCAGCATTAACACTGCTCACCATGGGTGACAACGAAAAGGCCTTACGGAAATTTGCCATCATTTTCTTATCAGTGAAAGAGCAGGAAGGCGCTAGGAGTACATTTTCTGTAAAATTGCATGTGTCGCGCCCTGTCATTGTATAATTATTACATATAATTGATCGCAAAGCTCTACGTACAGCGCGTGATCTGCGTATCGGAAGGCCCTGTGTTTAATACATAAAACAAAATCATACATTATAACATGTATGAAATGACAAATATTGTTATTGTGGTAGCCATTTTTGTGTTGTTCATATTTCGGGAGTCCTGCATACATTAAGTTAAATTAATTATTTGTTGTTTGATGAATACTTGGGCCTACTGCGTTACTGCACTTTGGTGTTGGTCATTGTGGTGGTGTTTGATGAATAATTGGGCCTACTGTGCTACTGCACTTTAAATAAATAAATGATAAATGGGTTATATTTGTATAGCGCTTTTCTACCTTCAAGGTACTCAAAGCGCTTTGACAGTATTTCCACATTCACCCATTGACACACACATTCACACACTGATGGCGGGAGCTGCCATGCAAGGCGCTAACCAGCAGCCATCAGGAGCAAGGGTGAAGTGTCTTGCCCAAGGACACAACGGACGTGACTAGGATGGTAGAAGGTGGGGATTGAACCCCAGTAACCAGCAACCCGCCGATTGCTGGCATGGCCACTCTACCAACTTCGCCACGCCGCCCCTTTGGTGGTGGTCGTTGTGGTGGTGTTTGATGAATACCTGGGCCTACTGTGCTACTGCACTTTGTTGTTGGTCATTATGGTTTTGGTAGCCATTTTTGTGTTATTTGTATTTCTCTGGTTAAGTTAAAGTACCAATGATTGTCACACACACACTAGGTGTGGCGAAATGATTCTCTGCATTTGACCCATCACCCTTGATCACCCCCTAGGAGGTGAGGGGAGCAGTGAGCAGTACTGCATATATTAAGTTAATTTGTTTACTTTTTTAATTAGAAAGTCATTTTCATTCTGTGTCATTTACAGCACCTGTGAGGTGAGCATATAGGGGTGCACAGGTGAAACTGATTGGACAAATGTCGGGTTGAGAGACTGGCGGTGAAATTTTTTTTGACCACTTCTTACGCAACACTTGAGCCTTAGTTTTGTTTATAGCTTTGTATGTAGTTAAAGTTGTTTTTGTTACTTGATGGAATGTTGGAAAAAAAAACTTTTTTTTTTGCAAATAAAGCTATTTATTGGAGATACTTAAAGGCCTACTGAAACCCACTACTACCGACCACGCAGTCTGATAGTTTATATATCAATGATGAAATCTTAACATTGCAACACATGCCAATACGGCCGGGTTAACTTATAAAGTGCAATTTTAAATTTCCCGCTAAACTTCCGGTTGAAAACGTCTATGTATGATGATGTATGCGCGTGACATCAATCGTTGAAACGGAAGTATTCAGACACCATTGAATCCAATACAAAAAGCTCTGTTTTCATCTCAAAATTCCACAGTATTCTGGACATCTGTGTTGGTGAATCTTTTGCAACTTGTTTAATGAACAATTAAGACTGCAAAGAAGAAAGTTGTAGGTGGGATTGGTGTATTAGCGGCTGTCTGCAGCAACACAAGCAGGAGGACTTTGACTTGGATAGCAGACGCGCTATCCGACGCTAGCCGCCGACCGCACGGATGATCGGGTGAAGTCCTTCGTCGCTCCGTCGAACGCTGGAACGCAGGTGAGCACGGGTGTTGATGAGCAGATGAGGGCTGGCTGGCGTAGGTGGAGAGCTAATGTTTTTAGCATAGCTCTGTGAGGTCCCGTTGCTAAGTTAGCTTCAATGGCGTCGTTAGCAACAGCATTGTTAAGCTTCGCCAGGCTGGAAAGCATTAACCGTGTATTTACATGTCCATGGTTTAATAGTATTGTTGATTTTCTGTCTATCCTTCCAGTCAGGGGCTTATTTATTTTGTTTCTATATGCGGTTAAGCCCGATGCTATCACGTTAGCTCCGTAGCTAAAGTGTTTCGTCGATGTATTGTCGTGGAGATAAAAGTCACTGTGAATGTCCATTTCGCGTTCTCGACTCTCATTTTCAAGAGGATATAGTATCCGAGGTGGTTTAAAATACAAATCCGTGATCCACAATAGAAAAAGGAGAGAGTGTGGAATCCAATGAGCCAGCTTGTACCTAAGTTACGGTCAGAGCGAAAAAAGATGCGTCCTGCACTGCACTCTAGTCCTTCACTCTCACGTTCCTCATCCACGAATCTTTCATCCTGGCTCAAATTAATGGGGTAATCGTCGCTTTCTCGGTCCGAATCGCTCTCGCTGCATTGTAAACAATGGGGAAATGTGAGGAGCCTTTCAACCTGTGACGTCACGCTACTTCCGGTACAGGCAAGGCTTTTTTTTATCAGCAACCAAAAGTTGCGAACTTTATCGTCGATGTTCTCTACTAAATCCTTTCAGCAAAAATATGGCAATATCGCAAAATTATCAAGTATGACACATAGAATGGATCTGCTATCCCCGTTTAAATTAAAAACAATAATTTCAGTAGGCCTTTAAGTTGTAGTCGGAAGTGCGTATGTAAGTGTCCTAGCTGGCTCAGCCCACGGCCTTTGGTTTAGAACCTGGAAAGCTTGGAAAGGCCGATACAGTTATTGTTATATATTATTATAGATAAAAACAATAAACAATTTAATAAAAAACATAGCGTACATTACATACATTTAAAAATATAAATATGTATATAATAGAATTTACTCTAAAAATCAATGTTTATTTTAAATTTTATTTTTATGATTAGGATTGTACAATGTCAGTTCCAATACGTTACCATATCGATCGAGTATCGCTTGGGTTGTTACTGTCAGCTTTGTGGTGTCTTTTATTTTGAAAGTCTTCACCGGATTTATCTTGATGTAACATGATCTAGCTTGTACTTTGAGACGCTATCGCCAAGAGGACCGTCACATCTGTACCTGCAGCTCTCATCACACCTTCTTTCCGCACCACCACCAACGCCAGCAGCACCATCCGGGCATCCACCGTAACGCTCGCCGGAAACAAGCGTGTCATGGCCCGCGCGGAGGGAGAAGGCATGCCAGAGACAACCGTCGGAGTCGGAGTGATGCTGAGCCGGCGGAGGAGCAAAAGCAGGCGGAGAAAGCGAAAGGAGTTGTTCGCTGTCCAGATGTGCTTTACGGGCTTTCTGCTGGGACTCGTCGCTGGGCTCCAGAAGGTTACACAACACGGAGGTAACAAACACCCAAAACATAAATATTCATGTTAGAATATTGTTTTGCATGCAGTGCAAAGAACAACTAAGTGTCTTTGCACAGTTGATTTACTGCACAAGTCCTGCTCATAACAATAATTCACCTCCTTTTTGCTAAACATTGCTGACATTTGTGGGTGATTAATAGTTGATTTGCAACATTGCTCAACAAAGTTATATTTAAGAAGATGTGTGCCTGAAAAGGAGTAGAAAGAATTGGCTCCTATTTAATCCTAGTCTGTGTCTCAGTTTTATTATTGATCACTTCCTGTGTTTATTTTTAGAGAAAAAGGAAAAATATGTTTTTTCACTGAGGTCTCAGTGCATGCAAGTAAGACTGACTAATTTAATAGTTGAGTACCCCTTCAAGTTTAATGTCGAAATTATGTCAGTTTGAGAGTTTATGAAGTGTTTTAGGAGCATAGGAAGTGTTTAAAGGCCTACTGAAATGATTTTTTTTTTATTTAAACGGGAATAGCAGATCCATTCTATGTGTCCTACTTGATCATTTCGCGATATTGCCATATTTTTGCTGAAAGGATTTAGTAGAGAAAATCGACGATAAAGTTCTCAACTTTTGCTCGCTGATAAAAAAAAAGCCTTGCCTGTACCGGAAGTAGCGTGACGTCACAGGAGCTAGGATTCCTCACAATTCCCCATTGTTTACAATGGAGCGAGAGAGATTCGGACCGAGAAAGTGATGATTACCCCATTAATTTGAGCGAGGATGAAAGATTCGTAGATGAGGAACGTTACAGTGAAGGACTTGAGAGGCAGTGATGGACGTATCTTTTTTCGCTCTGACCGTAACTTAGGTACAAGCTGGCTCATTGGATTCCACACTCTCCTTTTTCTATTTTGGATCACGGATTTGTATTTTAAACCACCTCGGATACTATATCCTCTTGAAAATGAGAGTCAAGAACGCGAAATGGACATTCAGTGCCTTTTATCTCCACGACAATACATCGGCGAAATGCTTTAGCTACGAGCTAACGTGATAGCATCGTGCTTTAACTGCATATAGAAACAAAAAAAATAAACCCCTGACTGGTAGGATAGATAGAAAATCAACAATACTATTAAACCGTGGACATGTAAATACACGGTTAATGCTTTCCAGGCTGGCGAAGGTTAACAATGCTGTGCTAACGACGCCATTGAAGCTAACTTAGCAACCGGACCGCACAGAGCTATGCTAAAAACATTAGCTCTCCACCTACGCCAGCCAGCCCTCATTTGCTCATCAACACCCGTGCTCACCTGCGTTCCAGCGATCGGCAGAAGGACGGAGGACTTCACCCGATGCGTTTGGCGGCCCGGAGACGTAGGAAGTCAAGGTGAGGTCGGCGGCTAGCGCGGCTAGCGCTCCAACAAAGTCCTCCTGGTTGATTATTATTATTATTATTGATATATAAACTATCAGACTGCGTGGTCGGTAGTAGTGGGTTTCAGTAGGCCTTTAAGTGTGTGTGAAAGCGGTGTGCAAGGCTTATAATGACGTTAAATGCACTGTTTACTGTCGTTTTTACAGGGAATTATCGTACATGGAAAAACAATACCACTTATACAGTAAAATTCTGGCGAAGGAGCTACTAGTTTGTTTTTGTTTTTGGCTTAAAATCTAAAGTCATTGTTTTTACAGTTCTATACTGTAAATGGAAAATAGTCTAACTTTTATTGTAAAAAAAAAACAGGCATTTCATCGCCAGAATTTTATCATTCAATTTACAATGTTTTTTACACCAAATTAATGTAAACTGGGAAACGGTATCACTATTATTTTTAGTGGATAATTCTGGCGACAGAAGTTCCATTTTGAAATGGCAAAATCTATTGTTGCTGTTTTTACACTGCTTTACTATAAATTAAAAAAATGACTTTTGTTTTTACGGTAAAATACTGGGAGCTCATGCCCAATACTGTGCTAATTTATGGTGGTGTTTACACCGAATTACTATAAATCGGAAAAATGCATCTGTTATTTTAACAATATCATCCTAGTGACGAAGCCGCCATTTTTTTTACCGCAACAGCTACGGTAATTTTTTTTACAGTGCATTAATCTCAATACAAAAAGTATAACTTTTATTTTTTTACTGTAAAATACTGGCAGCTCAGTCACCAGAATTTTAACATTTATGGTGGCGTTTACACTGAATTACTATAAATCGGGAAAACGCGACTCTTGTTTTTACTATAACATTCTGGCGACTGAGCAGACATTTGTTTTTAAATGCAAAATTTACGGTCGTTTTTACAGTGCACTACTGTAGAAACACTAACTTTTATTTTTACAGTAAAATATTAGCAGCTCAGTCACCAGAATTTTACTGTAAAAAAAGTGTTTTGTTTTTTTTTACACCAAATTACTCCAAACCAAAAATTGAAGCAGTTACTCTTATGATAAAATTGTGGCGACTGAGCTGCCAGTATTTCACCACAAAATCTACAGACTTTTTCCACAGTGTGCATAGGATTTGGCGATAAGGTCAAAAATTATGTCATGATACTTGTTTTTTATATGGTCCAATATCGATAATTATAGATACTTTTTATGGCTTATTTAAGCCTGCCAATAAATACATTAAAACAATTTTCAACTCACCAAGGGTGCTATTTATCAGTGGAAAAGGTGTCTGTTAGTCAGTTAGGATGAGCGCGGATAAGGTAATAAAATAATTTACGTATATTTGAAGGTAGTTGCAGATTTGAGACACTAGATAGCAGTAGTGTATATGCTATTGATTATTACACAGACGGTTTGAGAAGCTACTCATTAAAAGGACACATTGGAAGTGTCAGGATGTTACCGCACGTCTGCATTGAAACCAACAAAACTAAAGACAACTTTCTGTTATTGGGTTGATATATCAAGATATAACAGTTTATTCATCTAGCTTCTAAATGAATACTTAAAGCAGTCAAAGTTGATATAAACATTGTTCAGCGATAAATAGGTACCGAATGTATAATAAACTATATTAAATGTAAATTACGTGTAAACTCTATACTTCTATTGTATATGAAATTGCTTAATATCAGTACTCGGTGTGTCCTGATCCAACAGAGGCACAAAACGGGATTACATGTGCATATATACTGTAAATGTGCACAGGGTTATATGCGTTGCATATAAAATGTGTGATGTAATGTCAGATCCAAGCAGTCCTGCAGCGTGTTTACTTGTGCAAAGCTGGACAGCCAGTTAACATCTAAATGTCCTCCAATAAGCACACAAGGATGGTGTTTTCCTGTATTTTATTTAAGTCATTTACTAAAGGTAAACATGGTAGGTTATAGGCTACGGGCCGAGCAGTTACACAACAACTACGCACACAATAGCACACGAGCTAGACATTTGTAATAAATGTCTTCAATTGAACAATATTGCAGTCTAAAACAGCACATTTGTCAATATAAACAAGTACTAAATAATTATAGCTGCATATTACTTACACATACAAGGTCTCCAAGGCAGAAGCTTATTTAAAAATATTCAGTACCAAATGTGTCTGCATCATTCAATTTCAGGAGCTTGACTTAATGAATTATTGTGACCACTAGGTGTCTCCAAAAACAATTATAAGTTTTATTTATAAGCCATCATAAGTTCTTCCAAGACGGTTAATAATAAATAGGTTAGTGTTTTTCACACCTAACATTGTTCTCTGTTTGACTAATTGAAGTTGTATAGATTTGTTTTGTGTATTATTTTGTGAGTTTGAAAATGCACTAGATCAGTTAATTATATAATTGTTTACTTTAGGAATACATTTTTTTGTATTTTCTATAACCAGCATGATGTATTTTCACAATTGTCCTTTTTTGTAGTAAAGTTAGTAAATAAAGAGTGTTAATAATTCACAAATGGTAATATTAGAGAACAGTACAGTATGGAGGGTGTGTTCGGTCCAGAATCATTCATTGATTTAGGACTGAAAGTGTTTCACTTTATGTTTAATGTGAGATATCCAACTGATATATTGTGAAAGTGGTAAATGGTAAATGGGTTATACTTGTATAGCGCTTTTCTACCTTTTTCTAAGGAACTCAAAGCGCTTTGACACTGTTTCCACATTCACCCATTCACACACACACATTCACATTCACACACTGATGGTCAATATTAAGTGTACAAATACAGCATATAATAAATACTGTACATAATTTACAGTATATTGTTGGTAATTAGTAGGGCTTCAAATCTTTGGGTGTCCCACGATTCGATTCAATATCGATTCTTGGGGTCACGATTCGATTCAAAATCTTTTTTTTTTCCGATTCAACGCGATTCTCGATTCAAAAACGATATTTTCCCGATTCAAAACGATTCTCTAATCATTCAATACATAGGATTTCAGCAGGATCTACCCAAGTCTGCTGACATGCAAGCGGAGTAGTAGATTTTTGTAAAAAGCTTTTATAATTGTAAAGGACAATGTTTTATCAACTGATTGGAATAATGTAAATGTGTTTGAACTATTAAATGAACCAAAAATATGACTTATTTTATCTTTGTGAAAATATTGGACACAGTGTGTTGTCAAGCTTATGAGATGGGATGCAAGTGTAAGCCACTGTGACATTATTGTTCATTTATTTTTATTTTTATAAATACATCCATCCATCCATCCATCCATCTTCTTCCGCTTATCCGAGGTTGGGTCGCGGGGGCAGCAGCCTAAGCAGGGAAGCCCAGACTTCCCTCTCCCCAGCCACTTCGTCCAGCTCTTCCCAGGGGATCCTGAGGCGTTCCCAGGCCAGCCGGGAGACATAGTCTTTCCAACGTGTCCTGGGTCTTCCCCGTGACCTCCGGACGTGCCCTAAACACCTCCTGAGGGAGGTGTTCGGGTGGCATCCTGACCAGATGCCCGAACCACCTCATCTGGCTCCTCTCGATGTGGAGGAGCAGCGGCTTTACTTTGAGCTCCCCCCGGATGGCAGAGCTTCTCACCCTATCTCTAAGGGAGAGCCCCGCCACCCGGCGGAGGAAACTCATTTCGGCCGCTTGTACCCGTGATCTTGTCCTTTTGGTCATAACCCAAAGCTCATGACCATAGGTGAGGATGGGAACGTAGATCGACCGGTAAATTGAGAGCTTTGCCTTCCGGCTCAGCTCCTTCTTCACCACAACGGATCGATACAGCGTCCGCATTACTGAAGACGCCGCACCGATCCGCCTGTCGATCTCACGATCCACTCTTCCCTCACTCGTGAACAAGACTCAGAGGTACTTGAACTCCTCCACTTTGGGCAGGGTCTCCTCCCCAACCCGGAGATGGCACTCCACCCTTTTCCGGGCGAGAACCATGGACTCGGACTTCGAGGTGCTGATTCTCATCCCAGTCGCTTCACACTCAGCTGCGAACCGATCCAGTGAGAGCTGAAGATCCTGGCCAGATGAAGCCGTCAGGACCACATCATCTGCAAAAAGCAGAGACCTAATCCTGCAGCCACCAAACCAGATCCCCTCAACGCCTTGACTGCGCCTAGAAATTCTGTCCATAAAAGTTATGAACAGAATAGGTGACAAAGGGCAGCCTTGGCGGAGTCCAACCCTCACTGGAAACGTGTCCGACTTACTGCCGGCAATGCGGACCAAGCTCTGGCACTGATCATACAGGGAGCGGACCGCCACAATCAGACAGTCCGATACACCATATTCTCTGAGCACTCCCCACAGGACTTCCCGAGGGACACGGTCGAATGCCTTCTCCAAGTCCACAAAACACATGTAGACTGGTTGGGCAAACTCCCATGCACCCTCAAGGACCCTGCCGAGAGTATAGAGCTGGTCCACAGTTCCACGACCAGGACGAAAACCACACTGTTCCTCCTGAATCCGAGGTTCGACTTTCCGGCGTAGCCTCCTCTCCAGTACACCTGAATAGACCTTACCGGGAAGGCCGAGGAGTGTGATCCCACGATAGTTATAACACACCCACCTGTTCCCAATTTGCCTGTTCACCTGTGGGATGTTCCAAATAAGTGTTTGATGAGCATTCCTCAACTTTATCAGTATTCATTGCCACCTTTCCCAACTTCTTTGTCACGTGTTGCTGGCATCAAATTCTAAAGTTAATGATTATTTGCAAAAAAAAAAACTGTTTATCAGTTTGAACATCAAATATGTTGTCTTTGTAGCATATTCAACTGAATATGGGTTGAAAATGATTTGCAAATCATTGTATTCCGTTTATATTTACATCTAACACAATTTCCCAACTCATATGGAAACGGGGTTTGTAGTTTGGGCAAAACAATTCTGTGCTATTCATGAGACTATTGTACTTTTTAAAAAAGTTTTGTATATATTGACTACTGTGTGTGAAGTCCTACTTCTGTTTATTATTTCTCGATATTTAAATTTTTGCTGCCTATTTTATTACTACGGTGTATCACAGGCTAAACTTTTTACACTCCTGGTTTATTTACATAAATTATTCTGCCCTCCATGAATGTTGAAATTAAGTTTGGCAGACATATAAACAATCATTTAAATCCAACTTGAGGTTGTTTATTTATATTCTCCACAATAAAGTTGGCAAAAAACTTATCACAATAAAGAAATTACATTTATTGCACATGAATTACACATACATGTAAGATTTATGTTAAATCGACAGCACAGTTTGATATAAACTGAAAAAAAGCAATACAACCATACAGGATAAAGGTTGGCCGCTAACTTAATGTTAACATTTAATAAGAAACATCCCATTGAGAGACTAAGGAATGTTTACATCGCAATTTTAAAAATAACAAAATTAACATAAAACGGAAAATAAATGTATACTTAAATTAATATATTCACCAAACTATGTGAAAACAAAAATTGACCGCTCGCCACTGAGTATTGACTAACCAGGAAGTTCTTCGCTCTCAAAAAAAAATTTAATTAATAATTAAAAAAAGAGAATCAGACTGTAATTGTTTAAAATTGTATTCATTTAGTAGAGTGCACATTAATGAACAATGTGCTGTACAGAATGTAAATGATCCAGATTATAACACTGGGAGCAAGGTGGGTTAAGTGTCTTGCCCAAGGACACGACGGCAGTGTCCAGGATGGCGGAACATGAATTTGTACCAAAAACCCTTAAGTTTCTTGGTGACCTGTCCACGCCACCCTGTGAATTTTAAAACAAATAACGTAGTCAATAATTTTGTGGAACATGTTTGGCAAGAGAGTGCCACTAATATGTTATACATGATTCAAAACATTTTTTTTACAAATAAAAAACTGAAAAGTGCGGTGTGCAATAGTATTCAGTCCCTTTTCCTCTGAGTGGAACCAATTGCCCTCAGAAGTTGCCTGATGATTGCCAATTACTAAATAATGTCCACTTGTGTGTAATCTCATCTCAGTACAAATACAGCTGCTCTGTGACGGCCTCAGAGTTTGCTAGAAAGAATATTGGGAGCAAACAGTATCATGAAGTCCAGGGAACACACCAGACAAGTCAGATATAAAGTTGTGGAAAAGTTTCAAGCAGGCTTAGGCTATAGAAATATTTCCCAAACTTTGAATGTCATGATCTGTCACATCAGATCATGCCTTGTATTGAGTTTGTTGGTCTTTTCCTGTGTTTAGTTTCTTAGTTCCGGTTTAGTGCTCTTATTTTGGTCGTTATTTCTGTTTTGCTTGTGTGCTACTGCAAGCAGCTTCACTCCTGCGTCCGAGCGTATTCTCCTCGCAGTTATTTTCATTTCGCAATTACGGCTGATTAAGTTGAGCCTTGGCTGCTAGCCTTTGCCGGGACTTTGTCATGTATATTGATACATTGTGGACACTTCTCCTGCTGCATGTTTTGCTGTTCTCCAGCATTCCGTTTTGTTTATTCCCTCTTCCGTTTAATTTAGTTTTGCATAGCCGTCCCTGCCTTTGTGCCCTTCTTAGCGGCTAGGGATGGGAATTGATAGGATTTTTCCGGTTCCGATTCCACTTTAGATTCTGCTTAATTATTGTTTTCTTTAACTTTTCTCTTATCGATACTTATTTGGGGGAAAAAAAGGAGAAAAAAGGGTTGATTAGCATTAATTTTGTTTTGTTTAGAGGTAACATGACCTTACAAAGCTTACAACAAGGTCTCAAGAGGGACATTCAAAGCATAAAGAAAGCAAACATTACTTTTTTTGTAAAGAAATATAATTAATATTCTTCTGTAGAATTTAAATTATGTGCAAATTACACCAGAATGTAAGATTTAGTAACATACGATATTAACTTATTACATGCAAAGTGAGATTTGTCAAGCCTTTATTGGTTATAATATTGACGATTATGGCTTACAGTTCATCAAAACTTTGAATTGAAAATCTCAGAAAATGTAGTTTCAAAAACTGTAAGCCATGACGATCAAAATACTAACTTTGCATGTCATAAGTTGATATCACATATTAGTTTCACATTTGAAGTTAAACTGCTGACATGAATGGACTTTTACACCATATTCTAATTTTATGAGTTTCACCTGTATAATATAATGACTGAGAGAAAATCTAGTTGCAGGAAAACATGCAACTTTTCTCTGACTACAACTGAACGTTCACCTACTGAAAAAGCAAACTTTTGACCACAAACTTAGTCGCTGCTCGGTAACATTCATCTAGCGAAAGACATGAACTGAGGCTGCCTGCTAGTCAGAATATTTTTCTCATCATGCTCATCTAAATGAGAAGGCCTTCATTTCAATTTAACAAATAATAGCGCTAACATGATAGGAGGCGTTAATTAGTACCTGTTGTATTTAAATGAAGTGCTCGCGTTACTGCTGCTGGGATGAGATTCATTTATAATTATTGCATGCTGTGTGTTCAAATGTTTCAGCATATCGCTCGCATGTCCTTCTCTTGATGAACTAGCAGCCTTATAATTATTATAAGTAGCACTGTTGAAATCTTTCCTTGTAAAATGTAGTCAACTTTAAAGCATTTGTTGCGCATGGGCTCCACCATTTTGCTATCTGACATCACTACGCACGTTGCGTAATGACGTCATCCCCACACGGAGGAATCGATAAAAGTACCTTTTAAAAAAAAAATTTAAAAAAATAAAAAAGGCACGCGATTCCAAGGAATTGCTGGGAACCCGTTCTGAACAACCGTTTTTTGATTCCCATCCCTACTAGTGGCACTCGTCCTTTGTTTGTTTGAGCCATTGAACATATTTTTACCTGCACATTGCCTCCTTGGCTTTCTGCATCTCGGGAACACGCCAAATTATCGCCGTCACGCGATCCGAGCATCACAGTTTAATTCATTATCCGGAATTGGAAAGAGTATGGCACAACTGTAAACAAGGCTGTCCACCTGAAGACCGTTGCAGACCCCCTGCCCTGGACGAACTGCAGAGATCCACAGCTCTGATGGTGGGGAATCTGTGAAAAGTGGGGAGAAGAAAGCCATTGTTAAAAGACAACAATAATTAGTCATATTGGGGACACAGCAAACATGTGGAATAATGTGCTTTGGTCAGAAGAGACCAAATTGCACTTTTTGGCCAAAATGCAAAACGCTATTTGTGGCAGAGAACTAACACTGCACATCACTCTGCACTGGGTGTAACGATTTAAATGATAAATGGGTTATACTTGTATAGCGCTTTTCTACCCTTAAGGTACTCAAAGCGCTTTGACACTATTTCCACATTCACCCGTTCACACAATAACGGCGGGAGCTGCCATGCAAGGCACTAACCACGACCCATCAGGAGCAAGGGTGAAGTGTCTTGCTCAAGGACACAACGGACGTGACTAGAATGGTAAAAGGTGGGGATTGAACCAGGAACCCTCAGGTTGCTGGCACGGTCACTCTCCCAACTGCGCCACGCCGTCCCCATTTGTTTGAACAACGATTCAATTTGATATTTGTGGTTGACGACACGATTCAAAGACAAGATTTTTTTTTTTTTACAACGATACAATACAGTAAGTTGAAATCGATTCAGTAACTTTTTAGTAAAACACATCAATCAGTGTGACTGTGAAATAAATATTGGATACTGGACACTGTAGGTGAAGTTTCCTATATTCCTGTTATTTATTGTAAGGGGATAATGTATAAATGATTTATGGGAACAAATAAGCAAGTAAACATCAATTAATGGGTAATGCATTCATATCTTATTTGAATAAAGTGCAACCAACACTTTTAAGTTGAATTAACATGAGGAAATTTGTTCACATTTTAAACACTCAAGCAATTTCAATAAAAGTACAGTAACCGACATTTTAAGAGTAGAAATACCTGCTAGTTCCCCAACACGGCCATACAGTATCTGTTCTCTGCCTTGGTGTTGCCGATTAAGGACAGTGTCCCAGGTGTGCGGAAGCATGTATGCACCCTCACCCCTTGCTTCACACATACTGTATGCAAGAGTTACTGTTTGCCTAAACTCATGTTTAGACATTTTACACACATACACCCAAAGTCTTGCGTGGATCTGTTCACGTTGCTGCTTTCGCAGACGTCACACACAACAGCATCATCTCTGAAAGGCGCACACACATCACAAATATTACTATTCTCTTGTGGCGTTTGCGTTTGTTATGACCTTTCTCGACCACGGTAGATATCCGCCATTTTTTTTGATGACGCCGCAGACGGGAAAATAGAGTTTCTGTTTCACATTTGTATATTAAAAGTGCTACACTTCATATACAGTCTACCGTTCTTAAATCCAAAGTTTTTCTTTTTATAGTATCGATAAAATTGATCGATTCCCTTTTAAAACGTTATTGGATCGATACCTATCTCTTGGAAGGCAAATTTGCCAATCACAGATCGATATTCTTGAAATTTAGGAATACAAATCGATTTATCGATGTATTGATCAATCGTTACACTTCTACACTGCACATACCATCCCCACTGTCAAATACGGGGGTGGTAGCATCATGCTCTGGGGGTGCTTGTCTTCAGCAGGGGCAGGGAAGATGGTCAGAGTTGAATGGAAGATGGATAGAGCCAAATACAGGGCAATCTTGGAAGAAAACCAGTTGGAGTCTGCAAAAGACTTGAGACTGGGACAGAAATTCACCTTCCAGCAGGACAACCCTAAACAAAGCATATTCATCTGTTAGAATGGCCCTAACCTAAATCCAATCAAACATCTGATGATCTGATGCTGTTCACAAACACTCTCCCTCTAATCTGACTGAGCTAGAGCTGCTTTGCAAAGAAGAATTGGCAAACATTTCAGTCACTAGATCTGCAAAGCTGGTAGAGACATTCCCTAAAAGACTCGCACCTATAATTGCAGCAAAATATGAATCCACGAAGTATTGATTTAGGATTGATTGATTGATTGATTTATTGAAACTTTTATTAGTAGATTGCACAGTACAGTACATATTCCGTACAATTGACCACTAAATGGTAACACCTGAATACGTTTTTCAACTTGTTTAAGTCGGGGTCCACGTTAATCAATTCATGGTAAACAGGGGAGCTGAATACTTTTGCACAATGCTCTTTTCAATTTTTTATTTGTAAAAAAAGGAAAAAAATCATATACACTTTTCTTTTAACTTAACAATTGTTTACCACTTTGTGTTGGTCTTTCACATACAATTCCAATGAAATATATTGATGTTTGTGGTTGTAATGTGACAAAAGATGGAAACGTTCCAAGGGTATGTATTATTTTGCAAGCCACTTTAATGTCCCCCCATAAGCACACAAGGTTGGTCTTTTCTTGTATTTTAAACACGGTAGGGTATAGGCTACTAAGAGCTAGCAGCTACACAACAGCTGAGCACACAAAAACATTTGCGTGCACATACAACACTTAAAATCTTTAGTAGACTGTATCAGTATGTCGGATCAAATTGTGCAATGGATTAAGCAAAGAAGTCAATGTACTAATATGATCCAGTTTAAGAAACTGTTCAAACTCAAAGTGTTTAAAAAGTACAAGGAAGAAGAATTATGATAAACACCTTAAATTTATTTAAATTAAGATATCATTCATCTCATTAAGTAAATCATAACTGACTTACGAAGATAACTGTTGTATCTAGAATGATTTGAAAGGTAAAAGGTAAAAGTCGGCAGATGCAAGACAAAAGCTACATATGAGGGGAGGATTTGTAAATGAGCTGCTAATATCTTTAGGTTTTAATACTTTGCTATATCCTCTGTCATCCATCTGTGACAAACAAATGGTCATGGTATAGACATGCCATTAACGTTCGCTCTCTGTTCTTTATGTGGTTGCATAACTCAAAGCTTGTTGGCTCTCCTCCTTTGTGAGAGCCAGCAGAAGTGGAGGAGCCACAGATGGAGCACTTTGTGCCGACAAAGCCTCAGGACTCGGAGCAGAGGAACAGAATTAGACAAAAAGGAAAAGCGACAAGAGCGCAGAGGTAACGCAAAGAGGAAAAGCAGGAGCGTGTAAGGACAGCTCAGCCGGGAAAGAAAGAAGAGGGGGATGAGAGAGATGGGAAGTAGACGACAGGAAAAAAGTGCAATGAGTTGTTGGGGGGCAGCACGGTGGTACAGGGGGTTAGTGCATGTGCCTCACAATACAAAAGGTCCTGAGTAGTCCTAATCTTTCTGTGTGGAGTTTGCATGTTCTCCACCGTGGCTGCGTGGATTCCCTCCGGGTACTCCGGCTTCCTCCCACCTCCAAAGACATGCACCTGGTGATAGGTTGATTGGCAACACTAAATTGGCCCTAGTGTGTGAATGTGAGTGTGAATGTTGTCTGTCTATCTGTGTTGGCCCAACGATGAGGTGGAGACTTGTCCAGGGTGTACCCCGCGACTCCGAAATGGACAAGCGGTAGAAAATGGATGGATGGATGGAGTTGTTGGGGGTATCAAGAAGGATGTTGAATATGTTGACGGATGAGAAACATCATCAAGATGCTCTGTCATAGTCGTCTTCAAAAGTCAAAAAGGCGTCATAAGGAGACAAGGTTACTGCAAAAGCCACTTATGTCAGTTTATGCTGACCAACCACCATTTTCACCTCCGACCCTTCCTCGAGCTGGGTTCATGTGGTTACAACTGTCGTTCCAAACAAAATTCGGCAACTGAGCATCTCAATCTTCACATTTTTAAAATGTAATGGGGACAAACGGTACACAATGGATGGATGGATGAATCATAACTTGTTGGTGATTGGAGGCGGCGTGGCGTGGTTGGGAGAGTGGCCGTGCCAGCAACCTGAGTGTTCCTGGTTCAATTTCCACCTTCTATCAACCTCGTCACGTCCGTTGTATCCTTGAGCAAGACACTTCACCCTTGCTCCTGTTGGGTCATGGTTAGGGCCTTGCATGGGAGCTCCTGCCATCAGTGTGTGAATGTGTGTGTGAATGGGTGAATGTGGAAATAGTGTCAAAGCGCTTTGAGTACCTTGAAGGTAGAAAAGCGCTATACAAGTATAACCCATTTACCATGTAAGGCAGGGGTGGGCAATTAATTTTTACCGGGGGCCGCATGAGCAACCCGAGCACTGCTGGAGGGCCACATCGACAATATTTCAATTACATTTTGCTCAATATTATTTTTGATATACCGTAAGATAAATAATAATAATAATAATAATAATAATAATGAATAATAATAATAATAATTTCATTTAACCTAACTTAAGTTTATACAAAAGCAGATTGCCTTTGATGGTTTTATTTTTAATACTGTCTTACACAACACTTCCTGATGTATAATACAATGCAAAAATGTCAATTTCTGCACAGGGTTAATTTCTGTCACTTTATTCTGCATCCTTTTTAAACGTCCAACGTTTTTTCCCGTCAGATTTGGACAGCCATCTGTTGTCACACCTGCCAGCTTGTCCCATTTCAGTCCTAACATATCCAAACAAGCATTTACACTACCGTTCAAAAGTTTGGGGTCACCCAAACAATTTTGTGGAATAGCCTTCATTTCTAAGAACAAGAATAGACTGTCGAGTTTCAGATGAAAGTTCTCTTTTTCTGGCCATTTTGAGCGTTTAATTGACCCCACAAATGTGATGCTCCTGAAACTCAATCTGCTCAAAGGAAGGTCAGTTTTGTAGCTTCTGTAACGAGCTAAACTGTTTTCAGATGTGTGAACATGATTGCACAAGGGTTTTCTAATCATCAATTAACCTTCTGAGCCAATGAGCAAACACATTGTACCATTAGAACACTGGAGTGATAGTTTCTGGAAATTTGCCTCTATACACCTATGTAGATATTGCACCAAAAACCAGACATTTACAGTTAGAATAGTAATTTACCACAATAGCAATGTATAGAGTGTATTTCTTTAAAGTTAAGACTAGTTTAAAGTTATCTTCATTGAAAAGTACAGTGCTTTTCCTTCGAAAATAAGGACATTTCAATGTGACCCCAAACTTTTGAACGGTAGTGTACCTCTGTGAACAAGTCATTACCTGTGGTTGTCCCTTTTAATTGACTGCATGGCTGCCAGCTCCTCCGTGATTTAAAAGTGTGCAGTTATCCCACGTAAGAAGATGAGCAGCTGGGCGGTGTCACGTACATCGCAGCTCTCATCCAAAGCCAGCGAAAAACAGTCAAAGTCGGCCGTTCTGTTCTTCAGCTGAGGCTCCAAGTTTCCAGCGATGGTCTCAACCCGCCTCGTTACAGTGCGTCGGGAGAGTGACACGTTCTCCGGGCATGTCAGCGCAACAGAGTCCAATAAGCACTCCTTAATAAACTCTCTGTCAGAAAACGCCATACTTTATCTGCCGATTTTGTGAGAAATGACGAAACTTGTCCTGATGGCTGCAGCTCTGGGGGTGTGAAATTTGGCAAAAAGTCCTTGTTGGGTTTGCCGTTTTACCATCAATGCATCAGCCTCCCTTGCGCGTTCTTCATCTGTCAGATTCCGGTATTTTTCCTCGTGCTTCATCGTGTAGTGGCGATTCAAATTATATTCTTTAAACACAGCAACCTGTGTACTACAAATTAAGCACACGGCTTTACCTTTAATTTCTGTAAAGAAATACTTGGCAGTCCATGTCTTGTTGAAAACACGGCATTTGTCATCAACTTTTCTTTTTTTTAGCGTGAGCTGACATCTCGGGAGTAAGCGGGCATCACTTGTCGCTGTGCACCTTCACTCACAGGTTACACACGGACATACGTCCATAAATAACACTTTTCAAAATAAAAGCAGTACAGTTGTATTGCACGCATGACATAGCATAGATGTTTTTTAAAATGTATTTTGAAATTTGTGATTGCTGCTGTTCACGTTCACTCACAATCACGCACGCGCATAGTCCACACGGAAGTAATACAAATAACGCTTTTCAAAACAAAAGCAGCACCGTTGTATTGCACACTCGACATAGATACTTTTTAAAATGTATTTTGTAATTTAGGATTGACCTCACGCGGGCCGGACAGGGACGCACAAAGGGCCGGATGTGGCCCGTGGGCCGCCGAATGCCCGCGGGCCACATCATAACAATTTAAATGTCTCATTATTATAATCAAATGACATAAGTCATTTCCATGATATTATGTATACACTTATAACAAAAACACAACAACAAAATGTTGTATTTGAGGTGCTACTTGTATCGTATGTCTGGGTGGGAGTCCTGCTTTGAAAATAATTTGTACCCCTTTCAGAGATCACATTTAGTTCACTTTAAAACATTCACATGTTGCACAATTAGATTAAGATTAAGATTAAAGTACCAATGATTGTCACACACACAGGGGCGGATTAAGAAATTTTGGCCCCCTGGGCCTGACATGGTCTTGGCCCCTCAACCCCCCGCGCGTGTGGGCGCACACACACGCACGCACTATGCAAGAAATACTGTATACTGTGAACAGACATGCACACTGTACTGTACAGAAGAGTGCACATACTGCACACACACTATTAGGTATACCACACAGACACTGACAAGCACAGGTTTCACACAGACACAGGGGGAGGGGATAAATGGCCTAAAAATAAACATTTTTGAAAATGATTACGCCCACTTCAGTGATGGTGCATTGGGTCATTTGAGAGATATTATGTATTGGAAGTTGGTAGCTATCATGAAATAAACCCCCCAACCCACCCAAAAAACTAAATCGGACATGATTTTTGCCCCCTTTTCCTCCCTTCTATCATTAAAAATAAAATAATATCTTAGGAAAACACATTGGCATAACGGCAGCTGTGCAGCAAATTGAGGCTCAAAGTCTGTATCTATTTGTGGTTAAGCTTGAGGAGAAGGAGAAAGGTAAAATGATAACATGCATCGGAGAGCACCACAAAGAAAGGTGTAGGCCAGTTCATGGTACAAGGGCTGCATGCAGGTCAAGATAGCCCATTTCCAAGAATGCTATAGTGGCTGGACAGGCACTGGACATGTCCTGAACTCAGTGTCAGACGTGGCTGCCGAATACTTGGATGAAGTGAAGCAGCTGACAGATCTCATGCTGCCCCATCTGAAGACTGTCCTGGCCAGGCAGAGGATGGATGAGGAGACCTTCCCAATGGACCCTGTCAGTGAACAGGCTAGTAACATTGATGGCACCCCTGTGCACAACATTGGGATGGAGAGACAATGTGGCAAGGTGGACTACAAACTGAAGAAGTTGGGCACACTGAACGCAGTCAATAGGTCAATAATTTTACAGAAGAGCCAGGAGCTTCAGAGGTTTCAAGGCAGCAGCACAAGCAAAAAGGGAGGTTGAACTCAACTGGAGTAAATTCATGAAGGCAAAATTCGAGAGTAGGGCAGATGAGAAACAAGAGATGGCTCAAAGAAAGGAGAGTAAGAGACTAGACATGCTGGACACACTGAAATCTTTTGATGGCCCCTTCACGATAGTGGGGAAGTTGAAAAGTTCCTTGTGGATGAAAGTCTGCACAAGAATGCAAAGCTGCAGAGAATGAAGCTTGAGGTTCAGTTTGCCAGAGAAAGCACCAAGCTTCTGCCTAAAGTCAATCCTATCTTCACAATCCAGGTGACACTTCCCAGAAATGGCAAAAGTGCAATTCTCCAAGTCATAATGGATACTTAGAATTTTATGGTGGTGGTAAGTATTCATGAAAACAGGTAGCCTAACATTAGTGAATGGGTGAATTCTGGAAATAACCTAAAAATCTTACACAGTGCACCTTTAAGCAAGGGGTTTCTTTCGTGCTTTCAATTTTGCAAAATCATCCACCACATCATTGAAGTCCAACTCTCTTGTCAGCTCACTCTCAATTGCCATTAGAGATAACGCATTTAATCTTTTCTGAGTCATTCTTGTGCGCAGCTCATTTTTTACTCTTGACAAAAGAGAGAATGAGCGTTCTCCCTCACAGTTACTGACCGGTAGAGTGAGAAAAATCTGTAGCGCAATGTATGTATTAGGAAACGTAGGCTGTAGTCCAAAATGTATTATTGTTTTGAGCAGTCCTGAAGGGGTCCTCTCCTCATCAGTGTTGTTGAGCTGTATAAAAGATTTGAACTGTATAAGCTCCTGTCCAAGACTTTCATTGAGGTCAGATGGGTATGATTCAGTGAGAATCTTGGCCTTGTGAAGGACTGAAGCATTGGACTCTGTATCCAAAGAGAAAAGGACACTGAACAAATTGTTCAGATGTTTGTAGGCCTCCAGACGGTGATTAAGGCTTGAACTCAGTTGATCAATAGAGGCAATAAATGTCTCTATTTGAAACAGTTGCCTTCCCTCAAGCACAACATCTGGGGATGCTGATTCATCAGCAAACTTTTTACGTTTCCTCGTCCGTTCAGCCCTGTAAGATGGGGTGCCACCCAACATGTTTAAGGCTTTCTGCTCAAAATGATCAAATAGATCTCTTTGGGAGAGAACAAAGGTGCGCAGAGATTCCAGCAATCTAACTGCTGTACCAAGGTCCATGTCTGCTTTTTGAAGTTGCAGACTTGTGGCCTGAAATCTGGACAGAACAGTGTCCCAAAAGCCTGCCATGAAGGCCATCTCAAGTGAATCCAGCTTCCGCACTAGACTGTCAGCTTCAGTTCGTGTGTCTCGTTTCTCTGTGTCATCAGTGGAAATAACCTGTAGTGCTGCTTTTATTTTACTGTAGTTCTGCCACAGTGCTTTGGTAGATTCTGCACGGCAACTCCAACGCGTGTTGGATAAAGCTTTAAGTGTGAGATCTATGTTGGAATTGCCAAATACCCTGTCCCATCAGTGTGTGGATGCAGTTGTGAAGTTGTAAATAGACTGAATCAAGTCAAAATACTTAGAGACTTCATTTCCACATCTGTCAATGCTGTTGACTCCCACCAAATTCAAAGAGTGAGCTGCACATGGAATATAGTGTATTAATGGGTTGCTTTTCTTTAAGTGAGCCTGCAACCCATTATACCTCCCTGACATGTTGCTGGCATTATCATAAGCCTGCCCCCTGCAATTTGACAGCTCTAACCCTAGATTTTCCAACACAGACATGACACAGTTAGCCAAACTTTCACCTGTATGGCTAGTAATGGGCTCAAAACCCACAAAGCGTTCAACAACACTGCCCTCTTTGCTAACAAAACGGAATATGAATGTCAATTGGTCCACATGAGATAAATCTGGGGTTGAATCCACAATGATAGAGTAGTATTTGCTTGCTTGCAGTTCATCTGCTATAGCCTGTTTGGTTTTTGCACCCATCAATTCAATGAATTCCTCACAAATGGTGGAGGACAGATATGAGGTATTACCTCGACCCATCTGCCCAAACTTTCTGATGTGATCCTTTAGAAAGGGATCAAATTCAGCCAGGACCTCCAGAATACCAAGGTAGTTCCCATTGAGAGGAGACCCTAACGATTCATTTTTACCCCTAAATGCAAGGCCCCTTTCTGCAAGGAATTTAATGACTGCAACAACTCTTTGTAACACCTGCCTCCAATAGCTGCTCTCTGCCTGAAACTGTTTGAACAGGTCTGCATCAACTGTGGCACCTTTGGCGCGGTTCAAGACTGCTTGCATGCAGGTTATGTGCTCAGCACTTCGCTCATGTTCACCAAATCTTTCTGAGTGTTTCCAATCACAATAGCCTGTCACAAAAGAATGCGTTTTTGGGGAAAACAGTTTGCATGCAAAGCAGTAAACATTACCAGTAGAGGGAGAGTACATCAGCCACTCTCTTTGTACTCGTTGTCCATTGGGCAAGTGTGAAGTAAAATGTTCATTGTTTAGGCATCGGGTTTTGCCTCCTAGCCCACTGTTCCTCACAGAAGCTGGATAATGGCTGTGACGGTTGTGAAATGATTTTGCACCTCTTTGAATAAGAACTTCCTTCATTGACTCAGTGAGGGTCTCAGCCCATTTAGCGGGATCACTAGGTAGAGTTGTCACTGTAGATGGTGTTGAAGAAAGATTCAGCTCATTTTCTATGCTGTCCAGAGGTGCAGTGACCTCACATTCATCCGAGCAACTGGCTACTGCTGAATTGGTTGAATCATAAGCATCAGAAGCATTTGGTTCAGTGTCTACACTTGTAGTGGTCTCAGGATCTTGGGAGCTACATGCTAGCTCAGGTGCATTGCTAACCTTAGCTGAATTTGCAGTAGCATTTATAGAATTGCTTTCAGCAGATGTCTTTGTACTGAAGAAGCTGGAGATATTTGGAACACTCTCAAGTAAAACTGATTCCTTTTTTTTCTTTTCTTGCTGAATTTTTTTTCTAGCTCCTCCACTTAAACGTTTATGATCCATATTTCCCTTCTTTCTTTGCACATTGGCTCTTTGCCTATCACAACAGATAAACCAACTATGTGTGTGTGTGTGTGTGTGTGTGTGTGTGTGTGTGTGTGTGTGTGTGTGTGTGAGTTTGTTTGTGTGTTTATGATCGGTGCTGCTTCCTTCAAGTGTGTGAGGTGATTTAGAAAACTAGCAACCCAGCATCAACACTCCAAAGCAGAGAATAACAGCTTACTAGCATAGACAATTGAGAGCAGAGAATCAACTGATTCGTCTGATAGACAGCAGGAGAGCAGAGTGGTCAGTGATGATCGAATCAAGAAAATGTCTAAATGGCAAGGGAACAGACTGATTTGTACTGAGGAGAAAGAGAGAGAGAGCCAATTACAGTGAAATATATTCCAAAAGAGCCAAGTGACTAGCTGAAGGCAGGGACAAATGCCTTGGAGTGACCAACAAGAGTGCAAAGTACCAAATGGCAAAATGTGGAAAGACCAACAGGCAGATCTGCTTTTACCTCTTATCTTCACAACCAAAAAGTTGCTAAATGATGTTTTCAGTCGCTAGCCAGGTATGGCCAAAAGACGCGAAATCTAGCGGCAAAGTCGGTCAATCACACTGACAGTGAAACAAATATTTTGAAAAGATAATAATTGTACACCTTTGTGCACTTTAGTCTTCTATCTAAATATTTTCACAAAGGACACCAAGGCAGCTTGCTAGCTATGATGGGAGCAACAATGTCTGATAGACAGCAGGAGAGCAGAGTGGTCAGTGATGATCCAATCAAGAAAATGTCTAAATGGCAAGGGAACAGACTGATTTGTACTGAGGAGAAAGAGAGAGCCAAGTACAGTTAAATATATTCCAGAGCCAAGTGACTAACTGAAGGCAAAGACAACAGCCAGATACCTTAGCAGAGACCAACAAGAATTCAAAGTACCTAATAGCAAGATGGCGAGACCAACACAATAAATTGTATTAGGATTTAATTTATTAACGTTAATCTTAACAGCCAAAAAGTTGCTGAATAATGTTTGTAGTCGCTAGCCAGGTATGCCCAAAACAAGAGTCGCTAAACCTAGCAGCAAAGTTGCTTAATTGCAACACACTCTAGGATTCAGGGGAATTAAGGATAATAAAGATATTAATTGTACAACTTTTTGTACTTTTTTTCTAGTTTTTTGAGTCGCCAGCCATGTATGGCCAAAAGTCGCTAATTGAATGCCAACGTTGCTTAATCGCCAACACACTGGGACTCACTGAAGGACTGACTGAATAAAAAAGATAATTAGGATAATTGTGTACTTTTCTCTTCTGATATTTTCTCTAAGGACCCCAAGCTATCTGCAAGCAGCAATAATGTCTGACAGACAGGAGAGCAGAGTGGTCAGTGATGAATGGCAAGGGAACAGGCTGATTTGTACTGAGGAGAAAGAGAGAGAGAGAGCCAATTACAGTGAAATATATTCCAAAAGAGCCAAGTGACTAGCTGAAGGCAGGGACAAATGCCTTGGAGTGACCAAGAAGAGTGCAAAGTACCAAATGGCAAAATGTGGGAAGACCAACAGGAAGATCTGCTTTTACCACTTATCTTCACAACCAAAAAGTCGCTAAATGATGTTTTTAGTCGCTAGCCAGGTATGGCCAAAAGACGCGAAATCTAGCGGCAAAGTCGGTCAATCACACAGTGAAACAAATAATTTTAAAAAGATAGTAATCGTACAATGTCTTGTACTTTTGTCTTCTTTCTTAATATTTCTCAAAGGACACCAAAATGTCGCTATCTGCAGGCAGCTTGCTAGCTATGATGGCAGCAACAATGTACCTTAGAGTGACTGACCAACAAGAGCTCAAAGTACCTAATGGCAAAATGTGGAGAGACAGACACAATAAATTGCATTAAGATGAAGAGAACTGTTGCTATTATTAATCTTAACATCAACCAGAAAGTCGCTAAATGTCACCAGCCATGTATGGCCAAAAGTCGCTTAATTGGCCACACACAGTAACAGAGAAACTAACAAAAAAAAGATCATAAAGATAATAGTTGTACAACTGTGTGTACTTTTGTCTTCTTTCTAAATATTTTCCCAAAGGACACCAAAATGTTGCTATCTGCAGGCGGGAGCGTGCCTATGTTCCCCGGGTCCTATGTTCCCCGGGTCCTATGTTCCCCGGTTGTTCCTGGGTCTTTGTATGCGACCGGGGAACTTAGGACCCTTTTTCTAAAAAAGGGTCCTATGTTCCCTGCATTGTATCTGGCGAAATTGCGAAATTGTGCCCTGACCAAAACCATCCCTAAACCTAACCTGTCACAGGGCGTTGTGGAGCACTTTTTTTTGGCGAAATTGTGCCCTGACCAAAACTATCCCTAAACCTAACCTGTCACAGGGCGTTGTGGAGCACTTTTTTGGCGAAATTGTGCCCTGACCAAAACCATCCCTAAACCTAACCTGTCACAGGGCGTGCGGCAGCAGATAGAGCAACTCAAACGCGAACTTCCTTCCTTCGACAACTTAAACGCGTCTCTGTCATGCGTGTCTGCGTGCGTCTTACTTAGTCGCGCATTGGAAGCAGCGGGGAACATAGAACCCTTTTCTGGAAAAAGTGTTGTACGTTCCCCGCAGCGGGGAACATAGAACCCTTTTTTTTAAAAAGGGTCCTTAGTTCCCCGGTAGAGGGGAACATAGGACCCGGGTAACATAGGGACGGGGAACATAGGGATGACCCGCTGCAGGCAGCTTGCTAGCTATGATGGCAGCAACGATGTCTGCCAGACAGGAGAGAGTGGTCAGTGACGATCGAATCGAGAAAATGACAAAATGGGTCAAAGACCAAAAAGTTATTAACTGACAGCAGTGACAAATGTCAGACTGTAAACTTTCTCGAAAGAAAAGGACAAAATGGGAAGATGCTGATAATAACAGCAAAATGGAAAATATAAGAATTTCCAAGTAATGCTCAACTCAAGTGTGTGTGTGTGTGTGTGTGCGCGCGTTAAACTTCTTGTTGAATGATTTCAAATTATCTCTGAGTCTGAACTGAGGGAAAGGAAACCAAATTTTGAGCAGTCTCTCACGAGTTCAAAATACCAAATGAGGAGATTCTAAAAGAACAGACCGGTTTATGAAAGACTTGATGGGGGAGGGGCACAGCTAAGAATACTTGAGTGAGATTCTGTGATCCAAATTCGAGATAGAGCTTTTTGATAATGATAATTTGTCAGAGTAAGGTTGTGTAATCAAAATTTGAGAATGAGCTTTGTCAATCAATCAAGAATATTTGCATTAAGTTCTGTGATCAAAATTCAGAAACAACCTTTAATAATTGATAAAGAATATGTGAGTGAGGTTGTGTGATCCATCCAATTTGAGAATTAGCTTTGATAATAATGATTGAGAGCCTCTGGCCCTCTGTGGATCATGGCCGCGGGGCCAATTTTGCCTGGCCCCTTGGGGCCTCTGTGGGTCGTGGCCGCGGGGCCAAGTTGGCCTGGCCCCTTGGGGCCTCTGACCCTCTATGGATCGGGGCCAAGTTGGCCTGACCCCTCGGGGCCTCTGGCCCTCTATGGATCATGGCCGCGGGGCCAAGTTGGCCTGACCCCTTAGGACCTCAGGCCCTCTGTGGGTCGCGGCCGCGGGGCCAAGTTGACCTGGCCCCTTGGGGCCTCTTACCCTCTATGGATCGTGGCCGCGGGGCCAAGTTGACCTGGCCCCTTGGGGCCTCTGGCCTTCTGTGGCTCGCGGCCGCGGGGCCAAGTTGGCCTGGCCCTTTGGGGCCTCTGGCCTTCTGTGGGTCGTGGCCGCGGGGCCAAGTTGGCCTGGCCCCTTGGGGCCTCTGACCGTCTATGGATCGTGGCCGCGGGGCCAAGTTGACCTGGCCCCCTGGGGCCTCTGACCCTCTATGGATCGTGGCCGCGGGGCCAAGTTGGCCTGGCCCCTTGGGGCCTCTGACCGTCTATGGATCATGGCCGCGGGGCCATGTTGGCCTGGCCCCTTGGGGCCTCTGGCCCTCTGTGGGTCGCGGCCGCGGGGCCAAGTTGACCTGGCCCCTTGGGGCCTCTTACCCTCTATGGATCATGGCCGCGGGGCCAAGTTGGCCTGGCCCCTTGGGGCTTAAGATTATTATTTTTGCAAAAGTAGTTTTGCTTGGGTCGCGGCCGCGGGGCCAAGTTGGCCTGGCCCCTTGGGGCCTCTGGCCCCCTGGGCCTGGGCCCGGTAGGCCCGGTCATTAATCCACCTATGCACACACACACACACTAGATGTGGTGAAATTTGTCCTCTGCATTTGTCCCATCCCCTTGGGGAGCAGTGGGCAGCAGCGGCGCCGCGCCCGGGAATCATTTTGGTGATTTAACCCCCAACTCCAACCCTTTGTTGCTGAGTGCCAAGCAGGGAGGTTATGGGTCCCATTTTTATAGTCTTTGGTATGACTCGGCTGGGATTTGAACTCCAACCTACCGATCTCAGGGCGGACACTCTAACCACTAGATGATAAAGTGTACATTCCTGTAACTTTGTGTCGGTAAAATATAAAATATATATATATATATATTTTTAATTATCATTTTTGTAATCTAGTAACAGCATTTATATATCCATTCATTATTATACTTAATAAATGACAGTAGAACACGCACGCATCTGATTGGGGAGTCTTAGTGTAATGACCTGGCATTTACACCTTATGTGGTGTTGCAGTTGTCCGACTTTTTGTGTGGCCGTTAACGCATCAGTGGCTAAGTGCCATGAGTGCATGTTTTGGCGCAAGTGAGAGGGAGCGAGTGGCTGCTGTTGATACGACAGAGTTGGTTTAAGCCTGGTTTGTAAGGCAGACAATGACAAGTTTTGCTAGATAGATGTTTTTTACTAATATATTTGGTGTGGTTATAGCATACTTGCCAACCCTCCCAAATTTCAGTGCCCCTCCCGAAAATCTCCCGGGGCAACCATTCTCCCGAATTTCTCAGATTTCCGCCCGGACAACAATATTGGGGGCGTGCTTTTAACGTCCTCTACAACCTGTCGTCAAATCCGTTTTCCCTCCTTACAAACAGCATGCCAGCCTAATCACATATTATATACTCTTTTACACACACATATGAGTGAATGCAATCATACTTGATCAACAGCCATACAGGTCACACTGACGGTGACCGTATAAACAACTTTAACACTGTTACAAATATGCGCCACACTGTGAATCCACACCAAACAAGAATGACAAACCCATTTTGGGAAAACATCCGCACCGTATCACAACAGAACAAATACCCAGAATCCCTTGCAGCACTAACTCTTCCGGGACGCAACAATATACACACCCGCTACCACCAAACCCCGACCCCCCCACCCCAACCCCGCCCACCTCAACCCCGCCCCCCCACACCTCACATTAGGTACCGGTACCAAAATGTATTTCGATACTTTTCTAAATAAAGGGGACCACAAAAAATGGCATTATTGGCTGTATTTTAACAAAAAAATCTTAGGGTACATTCTTATTGCAATCGAATAACAATTGTTTCCTTAAATAAAATGTGAACATACAAGACAACTTGTCTAGGCTCCTAATTTGTCTGCTAACGTATGCAGTAACATATTGTGTCATTTCCCATTCTATAATGTTGTCAAAATTATAAAGGATAAGCTGTAAAAATTGATTATTAATCTACTTGTTCATTTACTGTTAATATCTGATTATTTTCCGTTCCAACATGTTCTATCTACACTTCTGTTAAAATGTAATAATCACTTATTCTTCCGTTGTTTGGATACTTTACATTGGTTTTGGATGATACCACAAACGCTCTAGTACTTGGTTTAATTACAGTGGATGTTAGGTGTAGATCCACCCATGGCATTTGTTTACATTGTGACGCCGGTGAGTTATCGTATCCTCCTATGTTGTGTAGTGAAGCATGTCTATCTATTCCTCCTCCTGCAGGGATGATACTTGTAAGAAACGTACTTTATTTGTCGCCATAAAGGCGAGGATTAGTGATTTAGAAGAAGCTAAAACACGTATCCGCTAACTAGCTAGCCATGTTTTAAAGCACCTCTTACTCTGGGCGTTTCAGTGTTATAGCTTCACCTTTATTGTTAGTTTTTAAGCCAAAATGCTTCCATTCTCCCTTTTCTGTCTACACACTGTGTCTGTTTGTAAATACTCCGTGATTGTGCGCTTCCGAACATGCTCCTCTGCTCGTAAAACCAGCAATGTCATGGCATGACGACAACGCGCCGTCATGCCTGTAAAAAAAGAATATGGCGAACCGGTACTTTTTAAACAGAGTATAGTACCACGATACTATATTAGTACTGGTATACTGTACAACCCTAGTTGCCACACCTTAGAATTAGTTTTTTCACATTAAAATATCTAAAAGTAATATAATGTAGGAATGGATATATATATATATATATATATAGTGTAATATATTGAGAGGGTTATACTATTTTCATATTTTAACACAGACATCAGCGTGGATTTACGTGAGCTTTAATTTTTAACTCACCAGCCTCAATTCTGGTCCTTCAACAATCACCATTTCTTCGGACTCAAAATATATATTCATATTTTACATATAGCCTATTATTTGTGCACTATTGACAAGTGATGCACCGAAAATTCGGTCGTCTTAAATAGACTTTGCTCATTGAAAACGGATTTTGTGATGAAATATCCACTTTCGTTGGCGACTGGGTCTTTCCCGGAGCAGACGAATGACGTAGTTCGACCAAAGCTGACGAAAAAATCACATACGGGTCTCATCAATAACACCTGGTGTCGAACTTTGAGATCGGCCCCAGTCCACAAAAACATTTCAACATCTCACCCAAGTTAATTGGGCATACATGCACGCACCCGCCCCTCCCCCAATCACCGCCTTCACCACTGCTTAATTCCTCTTCGGGGGGTTGTGGACGGCTGAGTAGCGCTTTATAGCGGCAGCCGGCCTCCAGGGTCCCAAATCCCCCCCCCCCCCCCCCCTCTGTTGCGAGTTGTTGTGATTACATGTATCATGTTTATGTGTGCTATGCTATGTGAGGTTTGTTCCTTGAACACAGTCTGGACCCCTCCCGAGGGTCCAGCCTTAGACTGATACTTTTTTTACTCTTCCCCCTTTCCCAATGTCACCTTTTTCCCACCTTTTTTAAGGAGCGCTGTAAGTGGCTGATCCGTTGGCGGTCCCATCTTGCCCCTTTGTAATGTATGTCTGCTCTTAGTGGGACTGTGCCGAAAATGAAATTTCAGTTCTTATGTGTCTTGTACATGTTAAAGAATGGACAATAATAAAGCATCTTGAATCTTGAATCTTGAATTCAGGTCATATTGCGTTTAGACTGAAGTCACATTTGAAAAGATCAGATTAAAATCGGATTCAGAACTACCTACTGATGTGGCCTAAATTTGATGCCAAAAGATCAGATTTGAAGCACTTTGGAGTGTTTAGACTGGCAAAAAAATCTGATCTGTGTCACTTGAGGGCATAAAAATCCGATTCGGGGCCTGAAATTCAACAGTGTTGACGAACATTGGTTTACCTGTTGTGACCACTTGGGGTCACCTGTCACTCACAGTTGCACTCCAAAATCCTAGAGAATAAATTGTTGTTTATTTTGTTTAGAGTTCAGATGGGATTTGATTTTGTGCACGGCATAGATTTGCTTTGTGCAGAGGACGCATGAGCAGTGCGCATTTGCACAGGCGTGCACCTCAGAGGGAACATTGCTCGTAAGGCCATGTGATTTTGCAATGCATTGTCGGGAAGACGTACTTGTTGGATAAAGGCTTTGTTTATAATTTGAAAGCGAGCAACAAATGGGATCAAAATGGATTGCATAAAATAAAAAGCCAACATCCAAATACCACGCGCTAAACATCGTGAGCATACTTATAAAATGTGGGTGTGTTGCGTGTGATTTACTAAGACTGCATTTACAATTGTAAAGTGGTGCAGACCACCTTATTTAAAAGAGGATTTTGCGCATACTGTACAGGGCTTCACCACGTAGACACTCCCATTTACTGCACATTCATGTTATCATGCTTATATTTTGAACTTGTCCCAACCATTTACAAGACAGAATTACATATGATTCAATTTTGTTTCTGACAACTTTTAGTCTTGTTTTGAATTTGTCGACACTGGTTTATTGAAGGCTGAGGGGAGCGGCGTGTGTGTGTGTCAGTGATGGGCAAGCTACTTGGAATATGTAGTAAGCTAAACTACAAATTACACTTGATTAAATGTAGCTAAGCTACAGGGGAAGCTATCCCCAGAAAATTTTAGCAAGCTACACTACAAGCAAAAGTAGCTTGCTACATTAAAGCTACTTTTTTAACAGCATTTGAATCTATGGGCCCACATGTATAATATTAATGTTAATGTAACTGAGAGTGTACAAATGAAACCAATAAGGGTCCATTACTATTAATTATCTCATTTAGCCACAACTACCTCTAAGGGTCCCTGCCTCCCACTGTATGTATTTAATTTTGCCTTTTCTTTGGCTCACACCTATAATGATATTCATTTTCTCTGCCCACAGTAAAAAAACAGCATCTATCTATATCTTGACAAACAAAACAATGACTTGTGTGTTGTTTTGGAACAGTTGCCGATGGTCATTTGCAGTAAAACTTTTCATGAACACAACTCACCTTAAAGGCCTACTGAAACCCACTACTACCGACCACGCAGTCTGATAGTTTATATATCAATGATGAAATCTTAACATTGCAACACATGCCAATACGGCCGGGTTAGATTAGTAAAGTGCAATTTTAAATTTCCCGCAAAATATCCTGCTGAAAACGTCTCGGTATGATGACGTTTGCACGTGACGTCACGGATTGTAGCGGACATTTTGGGACACCATTGTGGCCAGCTATTAAGTCGTCTGTTTTCATCGCAAAATTCCACAGTATTCTGGACATCTGTGTTGGTGAATCTTTTGCAATTTGTTTAATGAACAAACAGACAGCAAAGAAGAAAGCTGTAGGTGGGAAGCGGTGTATTAGCGGCAGGCTGCAGCAACACAAACACGTAGCTAGTGTTTCATTTTTTACATCCCCGAAAGATGACAGTCAAGCTTTACCATTGGCCTGTGGAAAACTGGGACAACAGAGGCTCTTACCAGGAGGACTTTGAGTTGGATACGCAGACGCGGTACCGTGAGTACGTACGCAGCTGCGGCTTCCAAACATTTTATCGCTTGCCCGTACGTGCGTGCCGCTATGTGCATGTCACGTACGTATTTTTGGGGACTTTGGGGAAATATATGTGCTGTATGAACTTTGCGGAGGTGAACGGTTCTTTGGGCTGTGGGATTGAGTGTGTTGAGCGGGTTTTTGATTTGTATTGGCGGGTTATATGGACGGGAGGGGGCAGGTGTTTGTTATGCGGAATTAATTTGTGGCATATTAAATATAAGCCTGGTTGTGTTGTGGCTAATAGAGTATATATATGTCTTGTGTTTATTTACTGTTTTAGTCATTCCCAGCTGAATATCAGGTCCCACCCGCCTCTCACAGCATCTTCCCTATCTGAATCGCTTCCACTGCCCTCTAGTCCTTCACTCTCACTTTCCTCATCCACGAATCTTTCACCCTCGCTCAAATTAATGGGGTAATCGTCGCTTTCTCGGTCCGAATCGCTCTCGCTGCTGGTGGCCATGATTGTAAACAATGTGCAGATGTGAGGCGCTCCACAACCTGTGACGTCACGCTACTTCCGGTACAGGCAAGGCTTTTTTATCAGCGACCAAAAGTTGCGAACTTTATCGTCGATGTTCTCTACTAAATCCTTTCAGCAAAAATATGGCAATATCGCGAAATGATCAAGTATGACACATAGAATGGACCTGCTATCCCCGTTTGAATAAGAAAATCACATTTCAGTAAGCCTTTAATGGGTGTTCCTAAATTTGTGTTCCATGTCCAGAGTAAACAACTAAAAACTAAGGTTTTTGGGCATTGTTTTCTCTAAATGCATACATTTGTCTAAATAGGGCCAAGGACACACAATATTGTGAGTTTCCTTCACGTCGTCTTCATCACTAAAGAAAAAATCTAATTTGCGGGGGAGAATTTCTCCGCCATTTTTAAGTACATTTTCTTTTCTTTTTGAGTCGTCAGCTTGGGGCGTCCCTCTGTCTCTGACTTCTTTGTCGTCATGTGACATAAGTGCGTGACTGTTATGATTTTGCTTTAATATTTTTGATGACACGCCGTATATTGCCTCTGATTGGCCAGTCCGTAATGTTTCGCCCTAACCTTAGACAATTGTGACTCATCATACGAACACCAACCAATCATTATGGATTTTCTCCATATGTATGGATGTTGTAGTTCATCCAAGTCATTGTTTTTTCTGCATATTTGGTCTGGATTTGCAGTCTATTTTCTCTCTTTGTAGCTGTGATGTAAACTACCAAGCTACATGGGTCTAAAAATAGCTAAGCTACAGGAAAAAGCTACTTGTTAAAAAGGGAGCTAAGCTACTGGAAAATGTAGTTAAACTACGTAGCTTAGCTACATGTAGCCTGTTACTGCCCGTCACTGGTCTGTGTGCGCGCAGACTCGCGGAGCCTCTGACACAGCCAAGGGACAGAAACGAGGGAAGATGACATCATACGATTCTTGTAGCGTGTCCTTTTGTCAGCAGAGTTCTACTCTACTGCAGATAATTTTGTCAACTTCTCATATATACGTTTTTCTCAACTTCAAACATTTTGATATAGGGGGCAATACATTTATTTGAGACCCCTTTTACCCCTACGTAAATCTGGCTCGTTCCAAAGGCTTTTTTCCTGGAATTATTATTTTTTTTAAGTGGAATTGACTCGTATGAGCTCTAAGCTTGTCCGATATACGAGATATTTAAATAAAGTGCCGCCAAACTTGTCTATAGTTTTGTCACAATCCGTTTTAATACATAACAGATTGCAAAGTATGCTGAGGCACATTGTCCTTTGTTCAAATTGCGAGTAATCTACGGCCTTCATCTCTTCCGCATCCGAGATGCGGGAGGTCTCCGGCCTCGTTTCATAAGCAGGGTTCCCCGAAAAAAACAAGCCCACGGTTACTTTTAAATACTTTGATCACTGCGCTACTTCTCTAAAAATAATACTCATTTATTTTGCGCTTAGCCCTGACTAAAAGTAAACAGACAACATGCTTTTTACTATACGTTATTTATAGCTGCGCCGCAGCTAGCTTAAGCAAACCCTTAACAGGCAACAGCTAACAAATGCTACGTGTAAAGAATAGCATAAAACATGCTTTGATTCAAACTTACAAGTCTAAATATGCCGTGAACACACCAACCCACGAGATGACGGCGTTAAAAGGGATGTTTGTCGTTTTGTACGGCTAATATATTCCAGGCAATTTCCGCCTGTATCTTTGCTCACTAACCGAGTTCCTAGCTTTGTTCACGCTGGAAATGAGACAAATCTCCCCAAATCTTTTTTCTTTCCTGAAGTGATAATGACAACCATTGTGGCAGTTATTGATGCCACACGTTCATCACATATTTCGAACTTGTTTAAGGAAAAAACTCAACTTGCATTCAACCAGTGTAAAGATGCTATTCAGATGCAGTAAGACCCACGATTGCGTTTCCACATCACACTTTCAAACCCTATACATTGTAGCGTATAGTTTGAACTTGGGACGGCGTGGCGAAGTTGGTAGAGTGGCTGTGCCAGCAATCGGAGTGTTGCTGGTTACTGGGGTTCAATTCCCACCTTCTACCTTCCTAGTCACGTCCGTTGTGTCCTTGGGCAAGACACTTCACCCTTTGCCTCTGATGGCTGCTGGTAGCGCCTTGCATGGCAGCTCCCGCCATCAGTGTGTGAATGTGTGTGTGAATGGGTAAATGTGGAAATACTGTCAAAGCGCTTTGAGTACCTTGAAGGTAGAAAAGCGCTTTACAAGTACAACCCATTTATCATTTATTTAACTTATATTTGTCAGTAGACTCTAAAAACTACAACATGGCTAATGGGGAAAAGAAGCAGTCTAAGTGGAGGAACGTAAATAAGGCCGCCCATAAAACGGTGCATCCTGAAGCGACTGTCAAAAAGTGGCTTGAAGACGGACTGTAAAACATAATTAATGCGGAATTTTAACCAAAGAACCACCATTACATATTATGTAGTCCATGAGGAAGTAGGGCCGGGCGATATGGCCTTTTATTAATATCTTAATATTTTTAGGCCATGTCATTATACACGATATATATCTCGATATTTTGCCTTAGCCTTGAATTAACACTTGATGCATATAATCACAGCAGTATGATGATTCTATGTGTCTACATTAAAACATTCTTGTTCATACTGCATTAATATATGCTCATTTTAAACTTTCATGCAGAGAGGGAAATCACAACTAAGTCAATTTATCAAAACTGTATTTATTAAACAGTTATTAAGCAGTGGCACAAACATTCATGTCATTTCAAAACAGAAAGTGCAAGATTGTCAGAGACATTTTAAAACAATCTATTAGTGCACTTTTGTGCATGATGTCACTAAGATGACATATCACAACAACACTAAATTAAAGAGCACTTTTTGTACTGAACGCCACTACAATATTTTAAAACAAATAATGTGCACTTTTGTGCATGATGCCACACAAGATATTTCAATAACTGTCAAATAAAAATGAGCTGCATAATAATCGCTATGTGGTAGGTTCCTGCGGACGTTATCTCATTCTGTTGTTGACTATTTTTTTCATAACGTGTTGATCTGGAAATGGTTGCTTGGGCATTTTGTTGGGTGGCACCGGCCGGAGATGTTGACATTCAGAGTTTCAAGCACTCTTCATTCTCTAGTGGGTGACTTTTTAAATGATGCTACAAATTAGCAGTGCTGCTACTTTTTGTAGCAACGCTTTTGCCACATACTTGACATATTACAGTTGTTTTTTAAACATCTTCCCGCTTGAAGCCAACCACCGCCAGACGATGGACCCTGTGCTCTTTTTCTTGGGAATTAATTCTTCTTCCTTCATTTGTTACCAGATTCGCACCTTCTCTCTCTCGTATTACCACTCGCACCACTACGCTTGCATCACAGCTAACGTTACCCATTCCGCTACCTCTCTGCTCCGCGAGAGCGTATGACGTTGCACGCGCGACAGTATGTGACGTATGTAAGAAGGTGCACTTGTTTTATGTCTCTGTGAGAAGGAGAGACAAGAAAGAGTAAGAAACGCCTGAAGTGTAATGCCCGCAGCTAAAATCAACTTCGTGAGAACGTATACTCTAATATCACGATATATAATCATTTTCTATATCGCACAGAGACAAACTCGCTATATATCGAGTATATTCGATATATCGCCCAGCCCTGTAAGGAATTATTATTTTCAAATGTAGAACAAATCAGAGATCGACATAACTTTGTTTTTCCAAGCATGGGAAGGAAGAGAGTGAGTGTGGATATGTATTGAATTCAAGAAATCATCAAAATCATGACCGAGCATGTAGCTAGCTAACTTGGTGAAGCAGTTGGAGCGTAACACTGCTAGTCTGCACCATACTGAAGCAGAATGAGTCAATAATGCCAGCCAAGGATGTTAAAATAACATGTAAAGAGAGGACATTTATTCATGAACATATAGAGAAGCTGCTGGAAAGAGATATCGTACAAGTCCACTCTTCAAGGTAAATTATTACATTACTTCATACAACTGCTGTTGTTTGTACTACATTCTATTGTATGGTTTTTCCATACAGTAGTTATTATTCGAAAAGCTTATTTTATTTTTCAAAGGCATGTTACATGTTAAAATGTTGATGTTTTGGGAGGGCCATGTGTCAATTAGTTTGCTTTTTATTCATTTCCATTGGCGATGTTGATTTGCGATAGAACTCTTTTGAGTTAAGAGCTCAATTACAGAACTGGTAAGTTGAGGTTTTACTTTATAGTTAAACACAAATAATGTCACACGCAATAGACAGTACACTCCCACATCACATGCACAGGTGGGTTGGGATCCGGGGGTGTGGCGCGCCCCTCATTGCCTTCTCGGCCAGTGCAGGCTCCAGTAACTGCGATTTGGTGGTCTGCCATTCCCATGCAGAGACCTCGCAGAGGGTGGGAGGTTTAAAATGTTTTTTAATTTAATTAAATGTATTATTTTTTAAAATTGGGTGATCAGTTGCCGTCGCTTCCAGTTTGTGTGACGTCGCACGGGTTTCGCTTCCTGTTGGGTGGGGTCCGTGCCCGTCTGTTCCGGCCTCGCGCTGGTGTGGGAGCTGTGTCTCGGTTGTTTGGGCGGTGGTGTGTTTGTTTTGGGGAGCGGAGTCTTTTAGTGGGGGAGGTGTTGATGTCTCTTGTTTGCATGTTGGCGTTTGGGCTGACTGGCGAGCCACTGGCTGGTCCATGGTTCTTTTGGCGTGTGGTTGTCGGTTGCGGTTTTTCGGTTGCTTTGATTTGATTGAGTGCTGCTGGTTGTCAGGGGTATTGCAGCCGTGCATGGATTATGTTTGACAGAGCATCTTCAAGCCGCTTTCTGACCGTCTCTTCAGGATGCGCCGTTTTGTGGGCGGTTTTATTTACGTGCCTCCACTTCCACAGCGTCTTCTCCTCATCATCTTTGTATAGGTAGATTTTAGCACTTCCATAGCGAGTCTACTGACAAATATAACTTAGAACTGTATCCTACTGTATATTTGAAATGGCAACAGCAGATGATGAATGCCCAACAACAAGAGGATAAGGAAAAAGGAGGATCTTATTGACGACATCGTCGGACTACAATGGTGGACGTGCACAAAGCACTTTGGGTAAACCTTGCCATGTATGGATAATCCGTTGACGTCAATTGAAGAGGCGTCATCCTGCAGTCCACTCATATCTCTATGTGTGACTGCCACCTACTGGTCAGACTTATTATTACACCTCGTACCAAATACAATTGCTACGAGGTCGGTAAGCACAATCAGAATTAATACGTACATTAGGCGCACCACGTTGTAAGGCACACTGTTGTTTTTTGAGAAAATTAAAGGATTTTAAATGCGCCTTATAGCCCCCAAAATATGGTACCTCTATGTAATGGTACAATTTTCCATGCCAAAAAAGCAAGCATCTCTTATAGAAAACACTCAAAAGTAAGAATCCACTTTTCAAAATATGCTAGCTCAATGCTAATTTACATTGGATTTGCCATAGACATGTTATTGATTAGTATTAACAATCTTGCATGGCGATTTCAACACATTTAGTAATGAAAACTACAACTGAGATGGATAGTTTGTAAAAAGCACAACACAGACTGGCACATTAAACTAAATGGCAAGGACTATTTCCTGACCACAACAATCTGAAATTAATGCATACTTGCAAATAATACTCAGAAGTGTAAAAAAACAAAATATAACTGGACAGCACAGTTATTATCAGATCACTGTTATACTTTTAGATTGTTTAATTTGTGTTTTGTTATTAAACATTTTAACATTTATCAACACAACACACAAAAGTGTTATGTACCTTAAATTGGTATCATTGAGTTTTAAATTTGAAAGATCAGGGTGCTGCCATCTTAGAAAAACCCAAAATAATTTATACTTTTTATTTAACATTTTTTGCATGCATTTTTATTTAACTCGAGTGTACAACCATAAAAAAAAACTACCATTGAGCATGCTGCTCAGGTGAATTTTTCCAAGAGTTTTACTGCGACAGAAGTTTAATAAACGTAGTTACCTAGTGATTACAAGTAAGACGTCAGCCGTTTCCGTGGCCAAATGAGCTGCAGGTGTGAGTCACTCAAAGCAGCAACACTTTCATTGTAACAGTGTGTGGGTGAGATTACAGCGCTGTACGTCAATACCACGCTGCAGGAGGCACCTGGCACATTCACTTAAAGTGCTCAGATTGACGCTAATTGTCCTTGAATAGTCCAGCTGAAAGAAGAGCTGCAGTGGGATGCAACCAATCTCTGAACGCAGTATTTCTATCTTTTGTGACTCCGACTGAATACATTTATGTTTTAGAGTGACACAGCATTGTTTCAGCTCTGTAATGTATCAGTCACATTCCACAAACTTTCATATTAGAAAACAATGAAAAAACTACAAAATGATACCCAAAGTCAAAATCAAGAGGGGTTAAATTAATACAAGCCTCCACACAGAGAACAGTTGATAAATCGTAACCGTGACGGACGGACATGACATGCTGTCATGTAAATAAGGTAAATAATGGCTACTACGAGCGAGCAGCTACAAAACAGCTAAGCACACACTAGCACAAAAGCTAGACATATGTAATAAAGTGTCCTTAAATGAACAATATTGCAGTTTAAAACAGCACAATTGGTGAGTTTATAAGCAAGTATCAAATAATCATAGCTGCATCTTACTTACAAATACAACATCTGTAAGGCAGAAGTTCAAAAATAATCCAGTAACAAACATGTGCGCATCATTTAACTTACTGCGTAATAACAAGCTTAACTTATTTAATTAATTTGAGACCAATAGGTGTTGCCAAAACAACATTATCACTCCACTTCAACTTAAAGACAGCATAAGTCCATTCCAGACAGTTACCAACCACTGTTCTCTGTTTGACTATTTTTACTTGATCAACATTTTTTTTTTAATTCAACACAGGACATCTACATAACAGTAATTAGGCCTTAACTAATATTTCCAAATGACTCATACTGTATTGATTTACTGTTACTATTAAAAAAAAAGTAGAGAAAGAGCAAGACTGCTTACTCCACCACTACTTTTGTTGTACACATAGGTAATCTAGACTAAAACTAGTTCATGTGACCATTTTAGTCATGTATATTTCAACATTTGAAAAAAAAGAAGCTACATTTCAGCTAAAACAATAAAACACAATAAGGTTTAGTGTTAAATGTACTTATCGAAATATGTTTGGAGTGCAGGTCTTGTTGTGAATTAAATTTTTCAGATGCTCCGCAATAATAATGAATACAAGTCAAAGATGCGTTCTTCGACATTTTAGTCGACTAAAATGTGTGGAATTTTTTCGACTAAAATGACTAAAACTAAATTAATTTAGATGACTAAAACTACAATACGTTTTCGTAAAAAGACTATAACTAAAACTAAATGAAAAGCAGCTGTCAAAATTAGGAGAGCACAATCAACAAGATGATTGAAATCCTGCAGTATAAACTACAATACAGTACTACAACTACAATATACTATTATAACTACACTGCACTCTAATACACTACTACATGTATGGTACTATTACAATACACTACTACAATTATTAAAACTACAAGAAACTACAACACACTACTATAACTACTATAACAACAAGAAACTATCATATACTACCACTATTACAATACACTTGTCACACCCTGTGACACTAGTCTTTACACACTTTATTTTTGTTCCCTTCATTTACTTTTGTTTCTAACTCGAAGCTGACTCTCCTTGAGCTGGGCGGAGCTACTGGAGCTGTGGCCGGGTCATACCAAAGACTATAACAATGGGACCCATTACCTCTGTGCTTGGCACTCAGTATCACGGGTTGGAATTGGGGGTTATATCACCAAAATGATTCCCGAGCGCGGCCATCGCTGCTGCTCACTGCTCCCCTCAACTCCCAGGGGGTGGAACAAGGGGATGGGTCAATTGCAGAGGATAATTTCACCACACCTAGTGTGTGTGTGACTATCAGTGGTACTTTAACTTAACTTTTAACTTAAACTATACATACTACAAATACAAGAAACCACCAGTACACTCTCAGAAGTACTACAACTGTTTTATTTTATCTTGTATAGTATAGGTACATGTCTATCTGATGATGACGAGAGAACACGCTTTGACAATTCTGACCTTTAACATGAAGTGTGGAGGTCTGAACAAAATAAACAAACAGATGGACAAAAACTGATTTTGAGTGGGCCTGGTTGTAATGAACACAATGATGTAACTTGAGTTTAGTCTTTAGGTCATGTTTTGTACTGCATCTCGCTGTGAGTTCCTACTCTCTCTTTCAGTCAACCCCCCCCCCCCCCCCCCCCCATCTATGCTGCAGCTAATTCATCATCCAATCCAAAAGCCTATTTTTGTACCCACAAAGTGTATTCTGGGATTCTTGGCTCAGTGACACAGGACAAATGAGGATGAAGTGAAGCAAGGGTTCATAGCTTTGAAGGAGATTCTGGAAAATATATTTTTTCATACGATACATTCCTTGACATATTCCTTGCTTTATTTCTCTGGTCATCTTATCGAAGTAGGTATTGACAATTATACAGCGGGACCGACTTAATGTTAAGGGGGGCCGGGGCTAGGGGGATTTTGGGGGGGCCCCCCCGAACTCACAGTTTGAAAATAAGAAAAATCATGATTAGATAGATTAGTAGATTAATAGAACAGCAACAAGGCAAATATATCGCCCATTTTAAAAATAATTTTCTTCATGAATACATTGAATACATCGCCTTCATGACGGGCACATGCACATCTGTACAAGTGCAAGAAAAGCAAGTCAACTTCCAAGTACACTGCCGAAGGTCCGGTAGACTGCCTGTGTTTTAGCTCAATGGTAGTAAGCTGGTCTCCCACATGGGCTATGTGGGTTCGAGCTCCATTTAGAGCAGAAGGAAAAAACAACGCTGCTTAGACAGAGAGAGAGAACCCAATCGCTAGACAAAGCTGAGCTGTTTGTGATTGACAGCTATGAACACCAATCTGTCAGGGTTGTCCCTGACAGTTTGGTCAAGTTTTAGTTTTCCTCTGCGTTTGTCTTGGTTTCCTGTTTTTAGTTCCTGTCAGCACTCTTATTTTGGTTATTTCCTGATTGTCTCCCTGAGTGCTTTTTTCCCCTCAGCTGTGGCTGATTGGCACCTGGCCACACCTGGTGCCAATCAGCCAGCTGCTATTTAAACCTGTCCTGCCCTCCAGTCACGGTTGGATTATTGTCACTTATACTTGTTGTTGTAGCTCTGTCTACTTCTGTCCACTCTGTTCCTATCATAGTTCATCCTGCTCGTTTCTTGCCACGTGAGTTTTGTTTATTCGTGTCACAGTAAGTGTTTTTGTTTCTTGTCCACAGTTAGCCTTTGTGCTATTTTAGTTCATAGCCTAGTTTGTTCTCCGCCTTGTGCGCGCCTTTTGTTTGTTCCCTTTTGTTTGTTTTTTGCCAAAGTATTTAATTAAATCATGTTTTCTCGCACTATGCCTGCCATCATCTCTGCATCTTGGGGTTCGTCACCAAAAAACTTTGACACAATCATAGCATTCCACCGTCAAATTCGGGTTTCAGCCCAGGTAAGCCCTTGAGTGGGACTTGTGTATGACTTTGTTCAGAAACATAAAGAGAATGGCTGATAATAAAGCATTTTTCAACCTAAGGCAGTTTTGTTGACATGTCTTTTTACTTAATGTTTATTTCAATTTTTGTCAGTTTCTTGAAAGTTCCATTGTACTCTGTAAAACAGTCAGTAGATTTTATGGTTAAAAAACGACAGTTAGCTCAGTCGCCAAAATTATATGGTAAAAATAAAAATTTGACCATTTTGCAATTCACAGTATTGCACTGTGAAAAACAATGACCCTAGATTTTACCGGACAAAAATTGGCTGCTCAGTTGCCTGAATGTTACCGTAAAAAATGTTTTAATTTACAGTAATCACTGTGAAAACAACCATAGATTTTACGGTACAAAAGTGGCAGCTCAGTCGACTGAAAAATGAGAGCCATTATTTATGATCTACAAAACTCAAAACCAGTGAATTGGCAGAAACAGAATACAATGATTTGCAAATCCTTTTCAACCTATATTCAATTGAATAGACTGCAAAGACAAGATACTGAACGTCCGAACTGGAAAACTATATTTTTTGCAAATATTAGCTCATTTGGAATTTGTTGCCTGCAACATGTTTCAAAAAAGCTGGCACAAGTGGCAAAAAAGACTGAGAACGTCGAGGAATGCTCATCAAACACTTTTTTGGAACATCCCACAGGTGAACAGGCTAATTGGGGACAGGTGGGTGCCATGATTGAGTATAAAAGCAGCTTCCATGAAATGCTCAGTGATTCACAAACAAGGATGGGGCAAGGGTCACCACTTTGTGAACAAATGCGTTAGCATATTGTCCAACAGTTTAAGAACAACATTTCTCAACGGGCTATTGCAAGGAATTTAGGGGTTTTCACCATCTTCCGTCCGTAATATCATCAAAAGGTTCAGAGAATCTGGAGAAATCACTGCACGTAAGCAGCAAGGCTGAACACCAACATTGAAACCCGTGACCTTCGATCCCTCAGGCGGCATTGCATCAAAAACCGACATCAGTGTGTAAAGGATATCACCACATGGGCTCAGGAACACTTCAGTAAACCACTGTCAGTAACTACAGTTCGCCGCTACACCTATAAGTGCAAGTTAAAACTCTACCATTCAAAGCGAAAACCATTTATCAACAACACCCAGAAACACCGCCGACTTCGCTGGGCCCGAGCTCATCTATGATGGACTGATGCAACGTAAAAAAGTGTTCTGTGGTCTGACGAGTTCACATTTCAAATTGTTCAAAGGTTTTTTTTAAACCGAAATTGAAGTCTTGAAGTCTTACTGTAAATTGTAACACGGTACCCAGTTGTTTTTACAGAGTTATTTTAGAATAATAATTATTTTTAAAATAACTTAAAAACCATAATGGCGCAAACAAAAATGTTTCCGCACAAACAAATGGCAGCGTTATTTTAATATTTGCAGTAATAAGCGAACCAACTTCACACAAGTCTTAGATGGAATGCTAGAAAACATTCTTTTTTTTAAAATCCGATTTAAAACATTATACTTTCCAAAATGTTCAGCAAATTTATGACACATGTTCTACATTTTTTTTATTTTCCAAAAACTACATTTCCAGGAATTAAAAAAAAATTATATGCATTTTTTCCCAATTGAAATAAAATGGGACAGTTTTTCAACCGATTCAAACATCCCACCATCAACACATTTCACCCATCGTGGACATTCAAGGTACTGTGTTTTCTGGATATCAAGGTACCGTATTTTCTGAACTTTAGCCGCAGATATAAAAAAAACAAAAACTGAAGTCAATATCATGGACCCATTCGCTGCAAAAGCTAGCTCTCGAATTAGCTATAGACTCAATAAGTCCACGATGACGGTTTGGTGAATTTACGAAACTGAAACAATACAAAAAGAATGCCATGTTAAGTTAATAATACTAACACAGATACTTCTAAATATGTTAGCATATTGGCTAATGCTCACGACGCTAGCTTCATTACATTACGATAGCACTTACCATAGCACATACAAATATGCATGAAAACACTCCTACACACATCACACATGGGATGTTTTAATAAGTATCAATGTAGTTATATTGTAAAACCTAAAAACGTTGCTTGGAGTGATAAATGAAGAATCCGTATGAGTAGAAACACAATGGACGTCTAGAAGGCACTCCTTCTTTCGGTGATGAACAAGACTTTCGTTCTCCAGGACTTTTTCTCATCACGCTCTTTGGATATACTGTTCTTGACAGAAACCTGGATCGGCACCGGTGAGTCTGCTGCTTTTTCAGAGCTATTGCCTCCAGACTGTACCTTCATAAACACGCCAAGAACAAGCGGGGTTTAGCTATTGTTTTAAAGGAAAGCGTTCACCACAAGGTGATCGTGGAGTGGTCTATTCCCTCCTTTGAACTGAGCTGTTTCGAGCTGCGACAGACTGATCCAGTATTTTGTGCTGTAATCTACAGACCACCAAAGCACAACAAAGACTATCAAGGACTTTTCGGACTTCATTGCTTTTAGTCTGGTGCGCTACGACAAGATTTTAATCGTCGGGGATTTTAATGTGCACGTTTGTTGTCCTTCTAAACCCATGGCCGGAGAGTTTTTGGACTTGATCGAAGGTTTTAATTTGGCTCAGCATGTTACTGGCCCAACACATGTACACGTACACACTCTCGACCTTGTACTGTCTTATGGTTTTAATGTTGACAATGTCGTTGTTGGTGATGCTGTGTTTTCCGATCACAGTCCTGTTATGTTCAATTTAAATTTGGACCCTGATGTAAAACCGCCTGCAGTGTGTCATGGCCGTGTTATTAGGTCTGACACTGCAGCCGCCTTTTCTCCTTTGTTCACTGTGTCCATGCAGAGTATATCACACTCTCAGTCACTGAACAATTGATGTGCTCTTTTATTTCCACATGTTCTGAGATTCTGGACAGTATAGCGCCCCTCAGAGCTATACGTCCAAAGTCAAAACAGGAGCCTTGGCTCAATAACACCACGCGCACAGCTCGGCGTGAGTGGCGAAGGGCGGAGCGTAAATGGAAAGGGGATCACTTGGAGGTCTCTTATCAAATTTTAAAAGAAAGCTGTAGGAATGATCAAAGTGTGGTTAAAGCTGAGAAAACAAAATATCTGTCAGGCTTAATTTCAAATAGTGTCAGCAAGCCACGTGTTCTTTTTAAATCTATAAGTTCTGTTCTTAATCCGAACCCAGCCACTTCACTGGAGATGACAAGTGAAACTTGTGAAAAATGTATCTCCTTTTTTAACGACAAGGTTGCTTCTATTCGGGCAAATCATTCTCCTTCTCCATTGAGTTTCAATGTGGGCACTCAGTGCTCGGCTGTGTTTTGTCAGTTTGAGCCTGTGTCGATGCCTGAGCTTACAGGAATAGTTGACAAACTAAAACCCTCGTCCTGTCCCACAGACCCAGTCCCCCCTCGCTTTTTTAAAGAAGTCTGGGACACTATTGACTTGTCTGTTAGGGACATCATCAACAGCAGCTTGATTTCTGGCAGTGTGCCCTTTTTTTGTAAAGGAGCTGTTGTTGAACCTTTAATAAAAAAAATAGGTCTTGATCCTACAAATTTGTCAAATTATCGGCCCATTTCTAAATTACTTTTTGTGTCAAAAATTTTGGAGAAATGTGTTTTGGCGCAACTGCAGCCTTTTTTAGATGAAAATAGCACTTTAGATCCATTTCAGTCTGGATACAAAGCTTTGCACAGTACTGAATCTGCACTTTTAAAGGTTTTTAATGATTTGCTTTTAATGTCTGACTCTGGCAGCTCTGCCCTTTTAGTGCTTTTAGATCTTACAGCTGCCTTTGACACAGTCGACCATACAATTCTTTTAGACCGCCTGAGAGACTGTGTGGGTGTCAGGGGGACTGCATTAGAGTGGTTCAGATCCTACCTGTCAGAGAGTTCCTTCTCTGTCAGGCTGGGGGATGCCACCTCTTCTTCTGCTCCGCTTTACTGTGGTGTCCCCCAGGGATCTATTCCAGGCTCCATCCTGTTCGCTCTATATCTCCTCCCGATTGGAGAGATTTTTAAGAGGCATGGAATCTTATCACTTTTATGCAGATGACTGCCAAATTTATATGCCGATTTCAAAAGGCCATGGCCCCCTGACACCCTTTCTCAACTGTCTATGCGACGTCAAGGCTTGGTTAGCCCAGATCCTACCTAAGTTAGGTCCTTCTCTGTCAGGCTGGGGGACGCCACCTCTTCTTCTGCTCCGCTTTACTGTGGTGTCCCCCAGGGATCTATTCTAGGCCCCATCCTGTTCGCTCTATATCTCCTCCCGATTGGAGAGATTTTTAAGAGGCATGGCGACGGGGACGGCGTGGCGAAGTTGGTAGAGTGGCCGTGCCAGCAATCGGAGGGTTGCTGGTTACTGGGGTTCAATCCCCACCTTCTACCATCCTAGTCACGTCCGTTGTGTCCTTGGGCAAGACACTTCACCCTTGCTCCTGATGGCTGCTGGTTAGCGCCTTGCATGGCAGCTCCCGCCATCAGTGTGTGAATGTGTGTGTGAATGGGTGAATGTGGAAATAGTGTCAAAGCGCTTTGAGTACATTGAAGGTAGAAAAGCGTTATACAAGTATAACCCATTTATGGAGTGTCTTATCACTTTTATATAGATGACTGCCAAATTTATATGCCGATTTCAAAAGGCCACGGCCCCCTGACACCCTTTCTTAACTGTCTATGCGACGTCAAGGCTTGGTTAGCCCAGAATTTTTTAATAATGAATGAGGGAAAAACGGAAATTTTAGTTTTTGGTCCGGCCCTCACTGACTTGGGACCATTGCAAAATTATGTGCATCCCAAAGTCGCCAGCCTTGGCGTCACTGTAGACAGCGATTTTAAACTTGACAAACAAGTCAATGGCGTTTTAAAATCATGTTTTTATCATCTTCGTCTTTTAGCAGAGGTAAAACCGTTTTTATCTTTTAACTTTTTTGAACAAGTCGTGCATGCTTTTATTTCAAGTCGCCTGGACTACTGCAATGCACTTTATGCTGGCATTAGCCAAAAAGCTCTCTCCCGGTTGCAGTTAGTCCAGAACGCGGCAGCACGACTTTTAACAGGGGCCAGGAAACGCCAGCATATAACCCCAATTCTTAAGAGTTTGCATGGCTCCCTGTTCATCTTAGAATTGTTTTTAAAACCTTGCTGTTTGTTTTTAAAGCTTTACATGGACTGGCACCTCAGTATATCTCGGACCTCATCCAAATTTACAATCCTGCGCACGCTCTGAGGTCCGAGAGCCAGCTCCAGCTCGTAGTGCCCAAGACCAGACTTAAAACCAGGGGAGACAGGGCCTTCTCTGTGGTCAGCCCTAAGCTCTGGAACACTCTGCCCCTCCATGTTCGAACTGCTCCCACAGTGGAGTGTTTTACGTCTCGTCTTAAGACCCACTTTTATTCTCTGGCTTTTAACACTACGTGAGTTGTGTGGTCCTCTGTTGTCCTCTGTGTTTTTAAAATGTTGATTTCTATTTACTGTTTTAATTGGTTTTACCCCTTAAAATCGTTTTTAATCATATTTATTTTATATTGTTTTTTATATTGGTTTTATATGTATTTATTTTTTGTTTTTATTCAGTCATTGGTGGAGCTAAGGATAATATTTGAATATTGTTTTTAATATTGTTGTGCAGCACTTTGGAAATATTTTGTTGTTTAAATGTGCTATATAAATAAAGTGCATTGGATTGGATTGGTTGAAAGGACTAAACAAAAGAAAATACTCCAGACGTTCACCCTGCAGTAATCGAACTCGTCCAAAAGATGGTACCATTGCACAAACAATAACACAGCATTTCAGTGTCTTTGAAAGTGTTTTATGAAAACTATTTGTATTATAGCCGGCCGTTCATTGAGAAAAATGTACAAATTAGCCGCACCGTTTTATAAGGGTTTAAAGTAAAAAGTAGTGGCTTATAGTCTAGAATTTACAGAGAATTTCCTGTTTTTCCCAAAATTCCCACTTTTATTTTGTCCAAAATTCAAAATTAATTTTGAATTATTATTATTATATATTATTAAATTAGTCCAAAATGGTATAAAATTCCCATTGTTTCAACCTTATTTTCCCCCACTACTTCCTCCACATTTTTCAACACATTTCAACTATTTACCTTCAAAACATTCCACTTATTCAGGACATTCACAAAATCAATTTTTTTAAGTCCAGAGAATTCAGTTTCACTGGATTTTGTACTTTTACGTGACAAAAGTGTTAAACCATTCCAAAGTGAACATGCTTCTTGATAATGTAGGTTTATTGCTAGCCCGCTTATGTTAGCACACTAGCATGTTATCTTTTTTAGTTATTTTTGCAGGTATACACCTCAGAGTCATATTATTATTATACTTGATACATGCTAACTGAAACCATCAGTATTTTAGCATTTTTTGGGGGCAAATTTTACAGGCATACGCCTCAGAGTCATATGTTTTTTAGGGTTGCCAACCATCCCTTGAAAAACTGAATCGTCCTGTATTTAGAAACAAAAGTATGCCTTCTGTATTGAGCTGTCAAAGGATGCAATGTTCCGTTTTTTGTTTTTTTTTTACAGTGAAAATTAACAATAGTCTGTAAAACATTGATAGATTCGTTCGGACGACAATTTAGCTCCACAAGTCTGCTACAACTACAAGCTAAGCCAATGGATGCCAACGTCACCTGTCAAAGTCATTGCTGCTCGACTTTCTTGGCATCTGTTCATTCTGCCTTGGCTGTGGTCACTGCCTCAGAGTGGCGGTAGCTACCTAGCTAGAATTATCTATTTTTATATTGCTCTTTTTATCTTTGGTATGAACAATATTATGTAAACTCGAAGTTATTATTATTTTTTTGGTTCTTTGTTGTTGCTATTTTTGTATTACAACATTTTATTATTTGATCATGTTGTACTGCATTTAAATTTTTTGTTTTGTGATTGTGTGATGTTTTTTGTCTGGACCCCAGGAAGAATAGTCTCCACTGCGGTGTAGACTAATGGGGATCCTTAATAAACTAATAAACTAATCTGCCTAGCTTCCAGATCAGACTCCAGATGTGACTATTTATCACAGTGACATAAAAAAAAAAGATGAAACAATTGAGGAAGTTTGGTAAACGTTTTTGTCAACAAGGAAGCTACATGTTCCTATCATGCTAATGAGGTACATGCTAATTTAGTACTATTAAGTGCAATGTGTGCCTTATTTTTTTTCAACCCTAACTGTAGTATCTTCACGCTTAATTACTTTTAGGATGCTGTTTTTTGTAACTCATTTGTACCTGAGTTTGTGGATACATGTTCAATCTTATCACAATTAATCTCAAGGAATTTTTAGAAAATTATCTCAATTTATGTTCTCTCAAACTGCTTGCATGTTTATAACCTTTAACGAGGATATCAGGATTGTAATCTACATCTAAAACACTTCCCTGTGGTCTAGATCAGGGGTGCTCACACTTTTTCTGCAGGCGAGCTACTTTTCAATTGATCAAGTCGTGGGGATCTACCTCATTCATATATATAATTTATATTTACTTATTTATGAAATATATGTTTTGTTAACAAGTTAAAGGTGTTTAATGATAATGCAAGCATGTTTAACACATATAGTTAATATTGTTAATAAATTAAAGGTGTTTAATGATAATACAAGAATGTTTAATACATATAGTTAATATTGTTAACATGTTAAAGGTGTTTAAAGATAATGCAAGCATGTTTAACACATATACTTAATATTGTTAACAAGTTAAAGGTGTTTAATGATAATACAAGCATGTTTAACACATATAGTTAATATTATTAACAAGTTAAAGGTGTTTAAAGATAATACAAGCATGTTTAACACATATAGTTAATATTGTTAACAAGTTGAAGGTGTTTAATGATAATACATGCATGTTTAACACATATAGATTCCTTTCTTTCATGAAGACAAGAATATAAGTTGGTGTATTACCTGATTCTGATTACTTGCTTTGATTGGAATCAGACAGTGGTGCTGATAACGTCCGCATTTTCAAATGGAGGAGAAAAAAAGCCCTCCTTTCTGTCCAATACCACATGAAAGTGGTTGGTTTTTGTCATCTTATTTGTCCAGCTTCCATACTTCTTTGTATACACTTTACAAGAAATACATCGGCGGCAAACTCCGTAGCTTGCTAGCTTGTGCACGCCAGCTTTCTGAGACTCTTAGCGCAGGCAGGATGAAGCAGAGCTTTTATTGTGAAGGCAGGAACTGTGCAGTCGGTCTTTGGAGTTTTGACGACAGGTACGGCGCCAGAGTCTGTTGAAATAAAAAGTGTTTCTCGCCTTCCTGTCTGTAATTTTTTCTTAATAATGAGCTGGCAGCAGCCAGCGTCATCTCAGAAGACCCTCGGGTGCCGTGAATGTCAATCGAGTGACGAAAGTGACGTCATAGTGAAGATTTATGATCGCTCATTTTTAGGACTATTTTTTTAATGCCTGGCTGGCGAACGACTGACACAACCTCCGCGATCGACCGGTAGATCGCGATCGACGTAATGAGCACCCCTGGTCTAGATAATATGTATTGGATATGCCTGCTGTAAATGTTCTGTACATTTTGCTCCAAAGTCACATTTTGAACCTACATTGTACATATGTCTGCAAACGTGTGCAGAGGCGGCCCATTTAGATTGCAAATGAAACCATGCCCTATTTTCTCTAAAAGTATCAAACTATCTTTTTGTACACTGTTAAGTATATATCTTAAAGATTAACTTCCTGGTAATTTTTTTTTCCCGACACTATCGAAAATGAACTTCATAAACAATCTGTAGATTCACTAGTCACAATAGGTACACTTGCACATTCTCAAGCCGCATCAAAAAAATCTACTTTCACCAGAATGTACGTCGCACGTCAATGTTATTATGTGCATGCCACGATTAAATGAAAATAATACTTTAACCTTCTCTTCTCTGGTGTTTCCCCAAACCAAATAGTCATGTCGTAATGTTGCCCTCTTTTTTGTCAGAATTTACCGGCTAATCCAACTTTGTATTGGCCAGTATTGACAAAACCGTCCCTTGTAAATGTTGTAGACAAATAAACAGGAAATATTTTTCTTCAATAGACATGAGGGTTATTGGGAAGGCATGATATGTGAAGGCATGACAGAAGCCAGCAGCCAACATATACCGTACCAGAATGCCCACATAAATACGTCCGTCAATCTGTGACATCACAAATGGCCCACTGTTAAAAAAAAGGTGCATCTAAACTTGCATGCAAACTCATGCCCAAATGCATGAACCTGCATCTTGCCCTACGTCATCACAACATTCGGTTTCAGCAGGTTTCAGATCAAAGTCTTTTGGGCGGCCGAATTTTCGGTGCATCATTTGTCGATAGTGTGCAAATAATTGCCCATATATATCCATTCATACTGTAATCACCTGCTGGTGGTATTGTTTATGTTTGTGTATTGTTGATATTTATTTTCCCATGATCTTGAACACTTTTAATAGGGTTGGTGGTGAATGAGAACGTTTTGTTCCTTGTCTGGGGAAGCACAGAGAGGGATGTTTGTGCACGAGAGAGATTACGTGTTGGAATTGGGCCGGTTGTTAGCATAAGATTGCCAATAAATGTTAAAAAGAGTGTCAGACTTTGTTTGACTTCTTCTGGAGGCTACAATACATTATAGTACTTTAAAAAAAAAAGCTTTTAAACATAAAACAAATTAAAGGTGTGGCGGCTTTTATTTTTGCATGGAGGTGCCCCACGATCGAAATCATTAGGGGAAACTGATTACATACTCAGTCCAAGCATTGTTCAATGCTTAGCAAATAACAATCAGTTAACAGTATCCAGCAGCTCAGTAATTTATTCTCTGCTTACATTTTTTTACATACTCCTGCTCCAATGTGGTTCTGTTGTGCTTGCCTTTTCTTTTCTCTCCTCTGTCAGTGGACATGCCACTGACAGTTGAGCAATTGGGCACAGCTGGCATAAGCCGATCTCCTCCAGCTCTGTGTTTCTCTCCCTAAACGGACCGGCGTCTACCCCTTCTTTTTGGTTTGCCAATTATTTCTGTTTCCTATTTTGGCCTTTTGCTACATTTAGCTATTTTTCGTTTTTCCGTGGTGTGTAAACTCCAACTGCCACCATCACCTTCAGTTTTTTCCGGTTCTTGCCTACCTCAAAAATAAAGAGGTCGCAAAACCGGTATCTGGCTTCTGTCTCTGCATTTTTGGATCCACACCTGAAGAATCGGTACAGAAGATACCGGCCAACAAGATGGAAACCGTGCAGACAGACCAGATAAAGTATGTGCTGTGTAGTCAGGCCCAATGTCTACCTCACCAAGAGCACCAGTTTAAGGTTATGGGCGTTGGCCTCCAAGATTTGTCAGAACAAGATGCCATGATGGAGCACCTCAACATCTGCTTGCCGCCATCACACCTTCCGCCCCGTTGCCAGCCAAGTGATTTTGCCAGCCCAAGTCTTTCCTGCCGTCTGCCCACAGCTATCCCAACAAGAGATATTCACGGGTGAGATAGACAATGTGCAATACTTCCTCACCCAATGCAAAATTCACTTCGAGATGCAAGCAGCTGCTTTTACCACCGAGTGAGCAAAAGTTGCATTTGCTATTTCTCACCTCTCTGGTCACGCTGGAGCCTCCGCCAGAAATGAATGGAAGCGAAATGCTGCCACGATTTACTAATTTGCCGCCTTCTCCAAAGCATTAACCCAAATTTTCTAGCAAAATGTGTTTAGAATCACTTACTGTCCTGGTGCTCTTGTTTTGTCAGTGTTTCCTGTTTGGTCTATGTCTTTTTGTAGCACCTTTACTTTCTGTTCCATGTCCTGTCTGCATACCTGTTTCTCGTTAACTAGTTCTATTTAGTTCCACCTGGGTCCCTCCTTCAGTGCTGTATCATTGCTCCTTTTGAGACTGATGCTGAGTGTGCTGTTTTTGTTTGTTACCTGCTTGTGAGTAATAAATAGTTTTTTACTTGCATTCCGCCTGCCATTCTCTGCATCCTTGGGGTCACGCAAGAAACGCTCACCAGATCGTGACCGGTATGTGCACGCTGGCAGTTACGCACATATGGCTGGGCCCATTGTGGCAAGAAGAAGGCGATCAGAAATGAAAACAGTGGACATATCCTCTGTCCAGCAATTCCATTTTTGAGCTGCTGGATGACTTAAAAGGCTGATCTGGAGCTAGCAGATACCAAAACGAATCAATTTAGCTCCTATAAAAAAAAAAAACTTGCACTTGTTCTAAAAATAAAAAAATATGCCAGGTAGTATTTACAATAGGATAGCATATAATCTTATTTAAAGGTGCCATATGTAATAATTTCATGTCAAGTCATCATTAAATGGCCTTGATATGTCAAAATGCATTAATAAATCATGTGTTATGCTTACTAAGGGGAGGTGACGACGACAGACACTAGATGGCAGTAAGGTTCACTAATTTATTATATATATATATATAATAATAATAATAATATCAACAATACAACTAAACTATAGAATGAAGTGTGTGACCAAAATACAAGAGTGTGAAGTAATACTCTGTGTGTAATTTAACTGAAGTGTGTTACCAAAGTGTTGACGAGAGCAAACGGGCAGTCCATGGGGCAGGCAGGTGATCCGGGCGAGAGAGAAGCATCAGAAGAAAGTCCAAGCGGGAGGTCGAGAATCCAAAAGGCAGTCCGGGGGTCAAGGGGAACAACGAGGGATCACAGGGGAACACGGGAAGCGCTGCGGGAAGACAACAAGAACATCAGAACAATGGAAACATGGAAGTCACAGGGAAGGAGCGAGTTCGCGGGATGGAAGCCAGATACAGGACGCTTACAAGGGTGAAGAAGACTATACTCCGGCGCCGCCTGGCAGGTTCTGCGAGCTTATGAAGGCAGGTCCTTCATTAAGTGCAGGTGTGCAGAATGCCGGTGATCGTTTGCAGCTGGCGGCTGCCGCGGGGCGGAGACGCGCACGGCGCGCTCCTGGATGTGCGCGCCCGTGGGCCTGTCCCAAGGTGCGCTCACTGGAGCGCATAGACGAATAAGAGGCGTTGGCAGGAGCCTGAGCCGTAACATCATGTTCATTTTGAATACCTTTATGACTGATAACGGTAGTTAAGCCAGGATATGCTCATTTCAAAATTAGATTTACAGCCCCAAAATATCGTTATTGTTTTCATTTCGATGCCCCGCCCTCCATCGTTTGACCAATTAAAATGTCCGTGTGACGGTGTGGATGTCAGGGTTCTTTTTGGCTCGTTGGTATGGATGACCCGGCACTTTTCAGGCTCTACAGTTTCTTTTATTTCAGGTTTCTTTTTGGTCTTTTCTCCCCCGTCTCTCGCTCATGCGTGCTCCCTCTCCGCTGTCTCCCCTCTCATGGCCTCGGACGCTGCTAATAAAGGAGACAGGTGATTAGATAACCCGTTTCAGCTGGGAAATCCACTCACCTGTCAGCTGCTTCGTAGCCGGCTCCTGCACACGCCCTTCCCGCAGGAGACGCGCCGACCACGCCCCCTCCACAGTCCGTGAGTGTGTTACATCCAGGTTGCCAGTTACGCACCGCCCTGTTCGTCGAGCTACTGCCACTGGTAAAGTTACTAAACATGTCAGGCCTTAGTAAGTCTAAAAGGCGTCGTTACGATTCTCAACTTATTCATGACAAAGCCAGGAACAAAACAAGGATTTGTATCGGGGATGACTTTGAAAGATGGAGACGATTGAAGGCGGAGAAGATTTTTTCATCTGATGCCAAACTTTCTAATTTCCTCCTATGGCAAGTCAGGCATTTACATTTTCTCATTACTTATAATAAATGGAAATGGACATTTTGTATTTAAACTATATTGTCCAATACAGTCTATGATCTTGTCTAACAAAGCTAATATGTTTGTGCAACGAATGCTTAGGAGCGAAGCACCATCACACTAGTGTAATGCTTTTAGCATGCTAGCCCGGTCAATGACACATCAACATACAAGCTAATGGAGGAAATATATGCCCGTTAGCCTGTATGTCGATGTGCCATCCAACTGACAGGGCAAAATATATTTTCGACAAATTAAACCTATGTGGATATGGGTAGTGTCAGTGCCTATCTCGTTCTCATTATGCTGATATGCTGAGAAAATTAGTTCTTAGTCTTAATTACAGTGCAGTATTTGTCTTACTTTCTGTTATTTTCTTGTGGCGATCGATAAAGATATTCACCAAGCAGGACTTCCGTTTCCAGTTTAAAAGGGTGAACATTGCTAACAACGACAAGCAGCCAATCTTGGTGCTACTGTATCCACACCACTACAATCAAGTTGACCAACTTTTGTAAGAACAACTTTTTGATGCATTTCATTTTCAACTCCTGCCTCATTAATGACACATCTCCACATTGGTGAGCCTTTGACACAAGCGATGTCAAAATATGGGACAATAGACATACCAGGATTGGCGCGCCACTTAATGCTAACACGACTGCTATCAGCTATCAGCAGCTGTCCAGGCATGCTAAGTGGAGATGAACTTTGTTGATGCACTTCATCTTCAACATCGTCAGTTCCATTTTAATTGGTGAGCTTTTGGTGTGAGCAATGTGAAATAACAACGAGGGACACACAATTTTAACAACACAGAATGCTAACATCACAACTAATGACCGTAGCTGCGACTGTCAAGTTGACCAACTTTTGGCAGAACAACCTTACGCCCGTTTAAGCACATGGAAGACCAGCGTTCTAACTTTGAGGAATTACCCAGGAAGGGATAAAGTATTTCCACGTAGTGACCGTGTTGTAGTGGCCGGGTGACGGCCATTGCAATAACGCTTGGAGGATCCTCTTGGCTAGCAATAAGTACTGTAAACTACAGTCGAACACACTCTGGGCTACCATTGGGTGAAATGAGTGTAAAGGCTGTTATTTCATGTATCGAGTGATCCATCCATTCATTTTCTACCGCTTGTCCCTTTTTTGGGGTGGCGGGGGGTGTTATGTTAAAACATTTTTTTAATGTTGTAAACAGTTTTTACAAACTGTATATGCTGGAACTGTTAAAATATTTTATTTCATTGATAATTATACTTTGTTGAAATTTGTTTACCAGGGTCAGGCCTATAACCAATTAACCGTGATATATGAGGGACGACTGTAAACAAGCAAGTACGATGTCCTTTTTCATTGAGATGTCACCTGTAAGTCACTTTCTCCTTTCATGGAGGTATTTATCCACATGTGTGCCAGGTTGAAGGTTTGAAACCATACTTAGAGAGCAATCTGTTCAAAGTGTAATAGATGGCAAACATTTAAGGGAGCATGTTTGGCCGTGGAGTAAACCTGCGTTCAAAGCCCTCCAGCTGTCAAAGTGAACGCCAGCAAGTTTGATCATAAGCTTGAGAAAGTTGCTTGCTCACATGTTATGCAACTCCTCTTGCTCAAATCGCTTATGTTCACAAATCTGTCTTCTCTCACGCTCTCTCACAAATTCTGCCCTTACGAATGTCTCCCTTGGAAAACCGCTGGACATTTGGTTTGTGTTCCCTCAAAAGCCGAGGCAGATGTCTTCAATGGGAGGCCAACATTCATTATAGTCAGAAAATGTGTTCGGGAATCAGATTACAGTGGAAACCGTTTATGTCGACAGCCCTCATACTTGCTGACCGACGTTGACATAAGCAGTTGTTGACATAAGCAAAGGAGAATGGATGATAATAAAGGCATTTGTTGGTTTTTATTTATTTATTTTTTTGTATTCATGTGTTTTACTTTTTTACATTATATTTTATATTATTCTCAAACACAGCTGCTGAGCAAATTTGTACAGTAAAGACATGATCTACTAAGATCCATATACCATTCACTAAACAGCATATACAGTATATACTATAAAATTGCATGTACTATTGGTAGGTGTGTTGCGAGTGATCTACCAAGACAGCGTACAGTTGATAACTGGTGGAGACCGCCCTATTTGAATGAGGATTTGCGTGTACTATGATGCTTTCACCATGGAGACACTCATTTACTGCACATTCATGTTATCAGTGATGGGCTAAGCTATAAGTTACTTTTGATTAAATGTAGCTCTGCTACAGGGGAAGCTATCCCCGGAGAATTGTAGCAAGCTACATTACAAGCTACACAGCAAAAGTAGCTTGCTACATCAAATCTACAATTAACGGCATTTACTGTATATCTATTGGCACACATGTATGATATCAATGTTAATGTAACTGAGAGTGTACAAATGGACCCAGGTCTATTTCTATTAACTATTTGTCATTTAGCTGGGGTCACCCTACAACTACCTCTAGGGGTCCCCACACCACACCGTATGTATTTATTTAGTTTGCCTTTTCTTTGGCCCACCCCTGTATTGTTATTCATATACTCCACCTACAGTAAAAAAAATAGCATTTATCTATATTTTGAAAAACAAAAAAAACAATGACTTGTGTGTTGTTTGGCAACAGTTGGTAATAGCTATGTGCAGTAAAACTTTGCATGAACTCAACTCGCCTTCATGTGTGTTCCTAAATTTGTGCTTGACGTCTTAGAAAAGAGCAGTTATGATTTTGGTTTACATAGTGAACAACTAAAAACTTAATTTTGAGCATTGTTTTCTCCAAAGATATACATTTGTCTATATATGGCCAAGTACACGCATGATTGTGGGTTTCCTGGACGTCGTCTTCATCACTAAAGCAGAAATATAATCCATGGGAGCGAGTCCCGCTGTCATTTTCAAGTATGTATATTTTTTTTGGGGTGGTCAGCTTGAAGCGTCCCTCTGTCTCCGGCTCCCTCGTTGTCATGTGACATGAGTGTGTGACTGTTATGATTTTCCTTACTAGTTTCGACGACCCGCCTTATCTTGCCTCTGATTGGCCAGTCCGTAATGTTTTGCGCTAACCTTACCCAATTGTGACTCATCATACGAAGACCAACCAATCACCATAGATGTTCTTCATATGTATGGATGTTCTCATTCATCCAGGTATTTTCTCCATACAGCTTTGGCTTGGATTCACAGTCCATTTTCTCTCTTTGCAGCGTGTAGCTTTGATGTAAGCTACCTAGTTAAATCGGTCTAAAAGTAGCTACGCTACATGAAAAGCTACTCGTTAAAAAAGTAGCTAAGCTACCGTCAAGCTACTGGAAAATGTAGTTAAGCTACATAGTTTCACTACATGTAACTTGTTACTGCCCATCACTGCATGTTATCATGCTCCTACCTGTGGCGTTTTATGTTTTTAAACATGCAGCAGACCATTATGTACCACTTTTTCTGCACATTTTGGACAGAGTCCAGTAGTGCATGTACTATGAAACACACGTTTTAGTGCGCTGAAGGTGCGCTCATGGAAGATGCTGGTAATAACTTTGAGCGTTTGTTGGAGTCTTCCAGATGCAGCAAAATGCATAGATTCATATATCAGGTGAGTTCGCTCTTGTAAAAGAGATTTTAATCTCAATGAGTCTTTACCTGGTTAAATAAAGGAAATTGATATATATGAAAAACAAATGTCATTAAAAAAACATCAGCAGACACCAAAACACATCAGTTTCAGCTCCTTAAGTCATGCAGCAGGTATACAATTATAAAATGATATTGCTGAATAGGTGATAAACTGCCTGTTGGCACATCCTTTCTAGATGTACTAAATAACAACACAAAACAGCTTACGCAGCACAATTTTAATTTGCATGTGCTAACATTTTTTATTTGCATTTTCTCCTCCCAGTATTGTTGCCGTTTTACTAATCAGCATTAATTCTGCATTTTCATGAAAACAAAAACCCTAAATCTCTACTTTGCTCTCTTGAAAGATGCAATCATCTGCCCATAAGCTTCATAGATCAGCTTTGCATGCCATTAAGTTTGCAGGTGTTTAAATACACACACATCTTTAGTAGATCAGTTTTGCAATGACAATAAAGTTTTCGTTATTATAAAGTAAACAGTTAAATTTACATCGGTTTTTACACCAAAATTTCACACCAAATTACTGTAAATAAAAAATCGGCACCACTGTAATTTTTTACTGTAAAATTCTAGCGACTGAGCTGCTGACTTTTTACTGTTAAATTTACGGTTGTTGTTTTTACAGTGGATTAATGGAAAAACAGTACCACTTTTACAGTAACATTTTAGTTACTGAACTGTCAATATTCTGTAGATTTTACAGTAAAAAACAGTCAGGTCTGTTAGCATAATTTTACCTTAAAATTGACTGTAGTTTTTACCCCTGAATTTCTATAAAACAACATTTTTATTTTTCATGGTAAAATTCTCCCAACCGAGCTCCCTATTTTGTACTGTAAAATCAATGGTTTGTTTTCACAATGTTCAAATGTAAAAACAGCAACACTTTTTTTTTTTTTTTTACATTATAACTCCGACGACTGAGCTGCCAGTTTTTTACTTTGTAATATACTGACTTTTTTTTATACAGTGCACTGTAAATTACATTTAAAAAAAAACTGGCAGCTAAGTCAACATAATTTTACTGTAAAATTATAAAAATGGTACAACTTTTTAAAATATTTTTTTACATTTAAATACTGCTTTTTTGCCAAAATTGTACTGTAAAAGTATAATCAAAATCTACAGATTAAATTTGTTTACGGTTTGCTTTCTTGTAGTTGCTGACAATCTAAAAAAAGGAAATTAAATCAAATGTGCATTTTGTCTGTTGCTGTGGTACAATTTAGCTTAATACTGCCATGCTTTTATTTTGACGCTGACTTGGCCCTGAATGGGAAGTCAACGGTGTGCATGTTTGAAATTTCAGGTTGTGGTCACATCACATTTTCATGCCTTGGCGATTAGTAGTGCACATGCCGGCGAAACTGCGACCACACATTCCCATAAAGTGAGAGTGAAGTCGAGCAGTGCTAGCCAATGAGCTAAAAGACCCAGGTCTATTAATTAATTGTCCAGCTCAGTGATGTTAACACAACGCACATCACACAGGCACACTAGCTGTCACAGATGCACACTCCCTTGCCAAGAGGGGCTGTGTAGTGTGCCTTGGCGAGTTGTAGATGTAGAAGCATAGTTTTGCTTGTATGCTAATGTGTACGCATTATTTGTCGTTATTTGTGTATATTTTATGTGTGACTTGTTGCTTTTCTTTGGCATTGTGTGTTAAACAGACGTGAGTGTTGACGACATGTTTGTGCTGTCATTGAATGTTGACTCATTGCTTTCTCTAAAGCAAGCTAAGTCAACATTTGCAAATTAAAATATGGTACATTTTCCGGAAAAAGTTAATATTATCATTGTCCGCCTCTGACTAGTTTCCTTGTGACTTACTGTCAGCTTGCTACAATATACAATCAACTATGATGGATTTAAACAGCACTACAGAGCGTTGTCTCATGATCCAGCATAACTACTTTTGTACTTTTGCGTTGTTTTTCTTTTTAGTGTGTCTTCCTGACCAGAGCTCTTATTTTGGTACCTTTTCCTGTTTTTGCTTTGTTTTGCTGTGACTTTGCTACTGCTTCTAGGCGCTGTTGGCCAATCAAGGGGGTTTATCTGCCAGCGTTGCCTTCCTTGCGACACTGGTTGTGGTTTGTTGTAGTGTGATTTTTTCTGTTTTGCTTGGCCAAAGTTTTTGCCCATCTTTGATCAATGCTGCATATACCAGATCACAAAGTGTGCGTAGGGCCGTAGATCCCCATCTCCTCCAGTGGGTCCGACGCCGCTTCCAGTTTGACCTTCAGCCTTCAGCTCTGCAGCAGTATTAATTTTGACAGCAGTTTTTGATTTAGTTTTAGTCATATTCTTTTGACAAAAAATAAGTTTACTTTTAGTAATTGATTAATTTAAAAAAAATATTTGAGTACATTTTGTTGACTTTGGACTAGTGTTGTCCCGATACCAACATTTTGGTACCGGTACCGGTATCAAAATGTATTTCGATACTTTTTGGTACTTGTTGATACTTTTTTAAATAAAGGGGAGCACAAAAAATTGCATTATTGGCTTTATTTTAACAAAATATCTTACGGTACATTAAACATATGTTTCTTATTGCAAGTTTGTCCTTAAATAAAATAGTGAACTTGCAACTTGTCTTTTAGTAGTAAGTAAGCAAACAAAGGCTTTTAATTTGTCTGCTGACATATGCAGTAACATACTGTGTCATTTTCCATTCTATTATTTTGTCAACATTATTAAGGACAAGTGGTAGAAAATGAATTATTAATCTACTTGTTCATTTACTGTTAATATCTGCTTACTTTTTCTTTTCACATGTTTTATGTGCACCTCTGTTAAAATGTAATAATCACTTATTCTTTTGTTGTTTGATACTTTACATTAGTTTTGGATGATACCACAAATTTGAGTATCAATCCGATACCAAGTAGTTACAGGATCATACATTGGTCATACTCAAAGTCCTCATGTGTCCAGGGACGTATTTCCTGAGTTTATAAACATAATATAAATTTTTTTTAAACGAAAGAAGATTTTGTGATGATAAAAAATATCGATGTAATCATAGTAGTATCGACTAGATACGCTCCTGTACTTGGTATCATTACAGTAGTGTTAGATGTAGATCCACCAATGGCGTTTGTTCACATTGTGACGCCGGTTAGCTACGGTTAGTAGTGAAGCATGTTTAGCTATTCCTCGTCCTGATGATACTTGTAAGAAACGTACTTTATTTGTCGTCATGGAGGCAAGTATTAGGGATTTAGAAGTAGCTAAAACACTGCGGACTGCGGATGGACTTTAGCCGCTAGCTAGCTAGCCATGTCTTAAAGCACATCTTCCTGAGGTCGTTTCAATGTAATAACTTCACCTTTATCGTTAGTTTTAAAGCCAAAATGCGTCCATTCTCCTTTTTCTGTCTACACACTGTGTCTGCTTGTAAGTACTCAGTGATTGTGCGCTGCCGAACATGCTCGTCTGCTCGTAAAACCAGCAATGACACGACGTGACGACGACATTCACTGACATTCACTGAAATTGAAGTGAATGACAACTGTACTGTAAAGTGGCTTTTTTAGTAACCAGTCAGTCAAGATGGATATTAACAGCACAGAAAATAAACTGTTTAAGTAGCACATAATTACATAACATAAATAAAATAAAAAAACTAAGAATGTATAGAAATAGAAAACTATTCTTTCTACGTAAAATAAATACCATAGCTGTGCAAATAATACAAAATGTATCAAACTCAGATAAAAACTACATCTGCAGGCAGGCACTTTTTAATTCCCAGTCGACAATGTAATGGACTGTCACACACAATATGTGGTTCTACTAGACCACATGTCTGTGGTCAGCGGCAAGTAAGTGACTTTACTTAATTGTGCGGCTATGATCTTCCTCACTCCGGCATACATGTTTGGAAGCATTTCTCGTGCGAAATATGCCCGGCTTGGCAACTGGTACCTGGGGTCGAGGACTTTGATGAGGCGAACAACCCGCAGTGTACATTGTTTTAGTGCTGGGGACGTGGATTGCACTGCCGCTGTCATGCCACAAAGTCTTATGCACTCTTCGTACTGTATTGGGTGTCGCTGTTGAAGGTGGTGGAATAGGTTCGTTGTGCTCAAACTTTTTGTCGCCACAGGTTTCTGACACACCCTACAAAACAAAATCTCCTGCTTTTCGCCCAGTGGCTTAAATCCGAACCACCGCCACACAACCGAGCCAGAAGCATACCTGCCAACTTTTGAAACTCAAAAAGCCTAGTAGCCAGGATCCAGTGGTAGGTCTAGGACAAAGACCTGGTGGGGGGTTCAGCCCTGTGACGCAAAATGAATTTCAGCATTCAGACAGGTTAGATTGTTTAAGTTTAAGTTTAAGTTTAAGTTTAAGTTTGAGTTTATTTCGAACATGCAAGCATACAACATGATACATCACAATTTCCAGTTTCTCTTTTCAACATGTTCGAAAAGGAGTAGGAAGAAGCAGAGCTTATTTAATCCTACCCCTTTTCTTTACATAACAGTTGCTGAAACTTTTTTATTCACTTCCTGTTCTCAATTTATTCACAATAAACTCCATAGGTAATCACAATAAAAATAAATAAATAAATAATAGTAAGAATTTAATAATAATAATTGGTGAAGTAAGTCATATTTCATATGATGAGATAAGTAAGATTACTTTAAGAATGAATGAATGGATGGATGAAATACATTGAGAATGTTTGTCATGGTTCTTCTTCTTTGTACTTTGTAAACACTTTAAGTTTGAAGAGTTTCTTGAAGTGTATCATATTAGTACATTGTTTGATTGCTTTGCTTAATCCATTCCATAATTTAATTCCACATATTGATATACTGAAGGTCTTAAGTGTTGTACGTGCGTACAAATGTTTTAAATTACATTTTTCTCTAAGATTATATTTCTCCTCTTTTGTTGAGAAGAATTGTTGTATATTCTTGGGCAGCAGGTTATAGTTTGCTTTGTGCATAATTTTAGCTGTTTGCAAATTCACTATGTCGTGGAATTTCAGTATCTTTGATTCAATAAATAAAGGATTTGTATGTTCTCTATATCCAACATTATGTATTATTCTAACTGATCTTTTTTGTAACACCGTTAATGAATGAAGTGTACTTTTGTAATTATTTCCCCATATTTCTACACAGTAGCTCAGATATGGTAACACTAGTGAACAGTAGAGAATATGAAGTGATTTTTTGTCTAGAACATGTTTTGCTTTATTCATTATTGACGTGTTTCTTGCTACTTTATGTTGTATATTTTTTACGTGAGATTTCCAGTTCAATTTAACATCAATCATTATACCTAGAAATTTGGTTTCATTTACTCTTTCAATTTCTATTCCGTCTATTTGTATTTGTGTTTGACTTTCTCTTCTACTGTTACCAAATAGCATTATTTTAGTTTTACTAAGATTCAACGATAGTCTGTTTTTGTCAAACCATCTTTTTAATTTGTTAATTTCTTCTGTTATTATTTGTATTATCTCCTGTGTGTTCTCTCCTGAACAAAACGCTGTTGTATCATCCGCAAATAATATTAACTTTAAATCTTTTGTAACTTTTGTGGATAAAACCTTCACATTTGTCACAATCAGAGGCTACTTTTGACACACAAAACTGCAAAAATTATAAAGAGTACAAACAATGTTTATTCTATTAGCTAACTTCCTTTTTCTGAATAGCCATTTGTGATTTATAGCATGAAATAACAAATATATTTTGTCTATGTTTCAAAATGATTCAACTATTCAATTTGAAAATATAAACAGTAGAAATAATGAACAAAATGTCAGCTACTGTCTTGTTCTAAAACACCAATGAAAATGACATTTAGCATTTAGACAGGCTAAACTGTAGCAAAAGTCATCACATGTCTGCCACAATCACGTGTGTTCTTAAAGGCCTACTGAAATGATTTAAAAAAAAAATTAAACGGGGATAGCAGATCCATTCTATGTGTCATACTTGATCATTTAGCGATATTGCCATATTTTTGCTGAAAGGATTTAGTATAGAACAACGACGATAAAGTTTGCAACTTTTGGTCTCTGATAAAAAAAAGCCTTGCCCCTACCGGAAGTAGCGTGACGACACCGGGGGGAGGACTGCTCATATTTTCCTATTGTTTACACCAACAGCGAGAGAGATTCGGACCGAGAAAGCGACGATTACCCCATTAATTTGAGCGAGGATGAAAGATTCGTGGATGAGGAACGTGAAAGTGAAGGACTAGCGTGCAGTGCAGAACATATCTTTTTTCGCTCTGACCGTAACTTAGGTACAAGCTGGCTCACTGGATTCCACCCTCTCTCCTTTTTCTATTGTGGATCACGGATTTGTATTTTAAACCACCTTGGATACTATATCCTCTTGAAAATGAGAGTCGAGAACGCGAAATGGACATTCACAGTGACTTTTATCTCCACGACAATACATTGGTGACGCACTTTAGCTACTGAGCTAATGTGATAGCATCGGGCTTTACTGCATATAGAAACAAAACAAATAAGTCCCTGACTGGAAGGATAGCCAGAAGATCAACAATACTACCAAACTCTGGACCTGTAACTACACGGTTAATGCTTTCCAGCTTGGCGAAGCTTAACAATGCTGTTGCTAACGACGCCATTGAAGCTAACTTAGCAACGGGACCTCACTGAGCTATGATAAAAACATTAGCGCTCCACCTACGCCAGCCAGCCCTCATCTGCTCATCAAAACCCGTGCTCACCTGCGTTCCAGCGATCGATGGAAGGACGACGGACATCACCTGATCATCCGTGCGGTCGGCGGCTAGCGTCGACTAGCGCGTCTGCTATCCAAGTAAGTCCTCCTGGTTGTGTTGCTACAGCCAGCCGCTAATACACCGATCCCACCCACAACTTTCTTCTTTGCAGTCTCCATTGTTCATTAAAAAAAATTGCAAAAGATTCACCAACACAGATATCCAGAATACTGTGGAATTTTGAAATGAAAACAGAGCTTTTTGTATTGGATTCAATGGGCTCCGAATACTTCCACTTCCACTGTTGACGTCACGCGCAAATGTCATCATATCGAAACGTTTTCAGCCGGAAGTTTGCCGGGAAATTTAAAATTGCACTTTATAAGTTAACCCGGCCGTATTGGCATGTGTTGCAATGTTAAGATTTCATCATTGATATATAAACTATCAGACTACGTGGTCGGTAGTAGTGGTAGTAGGCCTTTAAATGTGTATTCCACGTCTTCCATGTCGAGAGCAGTTTTGATTTAGGCTTACATGGTAAACAACTAAAATGAATGTTTTGGCATTGTTTTATCCAGACGCACACATTTGTCCAAATGAGGCCGAGTGGCATTGTGGGTTTCCTGGACGTCGTCTGCATCGCTAAAAGAAAAATCTAAGGAAGAGAATCTGCCGTCTGCCATCTTCCACTAGTTTTTTTATATATATAAATCGCCAGCTTGAATGTTCCCTCTTCTCTTCTCCGACTCTCTCGTCGTCATTTGGGATGTGTGTGTCTGTTGTTTTTTCCCTTACTGGTTCGATGGCCCGCCCTATCTTGCCTCTGATTGACCTGTCCGTAATGTTTTGCCCTAATCTCAACCAATCGGGACTCATCATAGTAAACCAACCAACCAATCATGGATGTTCTTATAAGTAAACCAATCACCCATCATTGATTTTCCTGTATAGTTTGTCCCCTGCCCGTGGAGTTACACTAGTCCACTTATCGCTTTGTCTTCTCTTTTGTAGCATGTAGCTTAGCTAACCACTACATGGGTCTGAAAATAGCTAAGCTACTTGTTTAAAAAGTAGCAAAGCTACTGCCAAGCTACTGGGAAATGTAGTTAAGCTACGTAGCGATAATTTGCTTGTGTTGTTGTTGTGGGTCAGTGAAGTGGGTGGGAGAGGGGAAGCGTCTTGGAAGGAGGAAGGGGAGGGGTCTAGTAGCTGTCGCGTTACTGAATGACATACGTGAGTCCAGCTGTACTTTATAACGTGGATCTTTTATTAGCTCAATCACACCTGTGTCTCGCTCCCTGACTCACTCCCACTGTGTCTCCCGCTCCGTCGCACACTCGTGACGTCATAGCCTGTCGACTCTGTAGTTCTCCCATAATACAATCACATCACATCTCCCCTTTCTAAAATCAATGGGTAGACTGCCATTGATTCAACAGACCTTGAGGATTATTCTGCCTCGTGGTTGGAAGGTCTGCTCCTATCTGAGCTTGTACCAGACAAACAAACACACACAAATATTTTACCCTTAGAGCTATCCCTTCAACATCCATACTCAAACATCCATCCTATACTAATCCTGTACTGTCCTCAACCTAAGCCCTGCAACTGACTTGGACATTTACAGTACAATAAAACATAACCAAAACGTTCCAATTACACTTTCTGTCTTTTCACACATACAGTAACATTCTTTTTTTTTCATTAGAGTCTCTGTAATTATAAGTCCAACCTAGTTGGTCTCACCACAGCCCTCCCAGACCTGGTTCTAGAAGTAGGAGTAGATGGAGGTTCTGGAACACTGCACCACGGCCACTCTGCTCCGGCGAGGATTCCATAGGGATGAGATGACGACAGTTCCGTCTGATGGTCCCATGGGGTCCTTCCACCAGATACGATCGTGGAGTGGTGTGACGTCCGATGATAGCTCCGGCTTTCTTTTGGTCCTTGATCCACACGTCCTGTCCCAGATTCAGTCTGTCAAGGTTCATTGCAGGTTGTAGCATTGTGCATCTTTTGTCCTCTTCTCCCCTTCTTTCAGCATAACAGCTTCACTATCAGGAAGAGCAGGATTTAGCAAAGCAGGAAGGATAGGCACTGTTGTGCGGAGCCTCCTCCCCATGAGAAGCTGCGCTGGACAATACCCATTGACGAGAGGGGTAGCCCTGTAAGTGAGCAAAGCAAGATAGGGGTCATCTGCTTTCTTCAGGAGACCTTTCACCGTCTGTACTGCACGTTCGACTTCTGCGTTACCTTGAGGATATCTTGGACTACTGGTAACGTGATGGAACCCGTAAGACTCTGCGAACTCAGCAAAGCCTACTCAGGAGAACTGGGGCCCTCCATCCTAAATAAAAAGATCCGGGATTCTGTGACGTGCATAGATCGATTTTAGGTGGTGGATTACATTGTTTGACCTTGTGGAGGTCAGCAAAGCCATCTCCACGTATCCTGACATGTAGTCCACTACCAGCAGGTAGGTCTTGGTACTGACCATGAATAAATCAGCTCCTAACTTCTCCCATGGTCGGCTTGGGTATGGTGACGGCATCAGCGGCTCCCTGTGGTTCTGTCTCTCCTTACAGCATGTTCGGCAGTTGAGAACCAACTCATTCACCTGCTGGCTCAGCCCGGGCCACCATACTGACTGTCGTGCCCGCTGTCTACACTTCACTACGCCTTGGTGTCCTTCATGCAATTTGGCGAGAACATAATTTCTCATTGTAGAAGGGATGACGAGCCTGTGTCCCTTCAGCAAGACACCATCTTGGACTGTAAGAAACGCCTGCTCTGCCCTGGACAGCCTGAGTGCTGTTTTTTTGGAACCGTGTGCTGGCCAGCCTTCAGCACACAGTTGCATCACCTGTGCACACACAGTGTGCACAGGTGCACAGTGCAGCTGCTCTCTCAGCTCCCCCAGGTAGTCAGCGCTTGCTGGTAGATTCTCCAGTACCATGTCCACATAGATGTTGGTTTCTTCAAACAGCTCTTTGTCCGTTGCTGTCTCCTCTCTCTTAACAGGAGCTTGTGACAGCGTATCAGCTGTCCACAGGCATTTCCCTGGCACAGAGTAAGAATAGCGCATTAGACGCATCCTGAAGCGTTGGATCCGTGGGGGTAGAGCATCCAGTGCTTGAGACCCCAGAAGACTCAGGAGAGGCTTGCAGTCCGTCTCCATCTAGAAATGTTTCCCGATGAGGAAGTTGCGGAACCTCTCACAGGCCCAGGTCAGCCCCAAAGCTTCTTTCTCTACTTGCGCGTATCTCTGCTCTGTTGGGGTGAGAGACCGCAACATGTAGGCCACTGGCCTCCACTCTTCATTCAACTTTTGTAGCAGTACGCCTCCCAAACCGTACAACGACGCGTCTGCTGAGACTTTGCACTCTCTATTGGGATCATACATGGCTAGCACATGTGTAAACGTCAGTGCATCCTTTAGATCCTGGAAGGCCCTTGCCTGGTCGACGCCCCACACCCAGCAGTTCTTTTTCGACAGGAGATCTCGCAGAGGCTTGTCTCTCTCGGCCAGCTGCGGCACAAACTTCCCAAGTTGATTTATCATTCCAAGAAAACTTCTCAACTGAGTCACAGTTGTTGGCTCCTGCATCTTCCTCACGGCTTCTGTTTTGCTTGGGTCTGGGCTGATGCCACTGGTAGAGAGCACGTGGCCTAGAGAGGTCACCTCTGACTTTGACAGGTCGCACTTATCGACATTCAGAGTGACGCCTGCCTTTCGGATCTTTTCCAGTGTGGCATGCAGGCGAGCATCATGCTCCTCTTGTGTTCGGCCCCACACCAGCACGTCGTCCATGTGGCAAACAACGCCCTCAAGCCCTTCTGTGACCTCTGTCACCATCCGGTTCTGAAAGTGTTCGGGGGCGGATGCTAAGCCAAACGATAGCCGCCTGAAGTAATAGCGCCCGAAGGGTGTAATGAAAGTTGTCAGTTTCGCTGAATCTGCAGTTAGGGGAATTTGCCAAAACCCCATGTTTGCATCCAGCTTACTAAAAAGTTTGGCTCCAGCCAGCATTCCCAGTGTTTCCACCACTGATGGCAGGATGAACTTTTCCCTACAAACTGACTCGTTGAGTTTGGTGAGATCGACACATGTGCGTACAGCACCTGTCTTTTTGGGCACCACCACTATGCCAGCGCACCAGTCTGTTGGCTCCTCAATTCTACTTATCACCCAGAGTTGTTCCATGCGGGACAGTTCTTGTTTGACTTTGTCCATTAAAGGCAATGGAATCCTCCTTCGTGTCTTTAGTGAGAATGGTTCCGCCCCCGGTCTCAGCTTGATGGCATATGGCTGCCGCACTTCTCCGAGCCCGGTGCATAATTCCGGGTAGTTCTCCTTTAATGTCTCCATAGTGACGCTGTCTAGGCGTGCTACAAGCCCCAGCCTACAGCTCACAGATCTTCCCAGCAGGGCTGTATGCACATGATGAGCGATGTACACATCCTCACTCTCTGTCTTCTCCACTCTCTTCAGTGGCAACCTAGCGACGCCCACCACATCGAGGGGATTTCTTCCTGGTCCCAGGAGTGGCTTTGTTGCCTTTCTGAGACTAGGCGGATCCTTTCTGTATGTGTTTAGGAACACTGAGTGAGGCAAGACTGTCACATCGGCACCTGTGTCGATTTTGAATGTCACACTGCTCTCATGGATGCCAATTTTGACCAACCAAGGATCCCCATCCTCCGTGACACTGCCGAGGAAGATTTCCTCCTCATCGTCTTCAACTTCATGCACTGATTTGGACTTGCACACACGCTTATAATGTCCCCTCCTCCCATTTCACTTCATTTGCAGGACAGTCACTTTTTGGATGGGATGGAGAGCTGCCACAATTTTGACACGGTGACTGTGCGCCCTTGTCCTTTTTGTACTGAGTACTATGTGGCTTGTACTTTGGGCTATCAGCATATTGAGGTTTGTTTTTAGCAGACTTGAAGTTGCTCTTGAACACTCTATCAACAGACTTTGCATCACTTGCCTCTGATCTGGTGATGTCCCCTCGGAGAGTAGACTGCTGCCTTTTCACCTCCTCGCTCTGTCGTGCCATTCTTATGGCTTTTTTCCAAGGTTAGATCCGCGTCCAACTGCATGCGTTCAGACAGCCCCTTGTCTTGCAATCCGACGACAAGTCTGTCTCTGATCAGTTCATTGTGTAGCATCCCGTAGCTGCAATGCTCCGCCAGCGCATATAGTGCAGTGACAAACGAATCCACACTCTCCCCTTCTTTCTGCCTGCGCATGTTAAATGTTAAACTTAGCACGCTCGTAGATAACGTTTTTCTTCACAACAAAGAAGCCTTGTAATCCCTCGCGCACTCCCTGGTATGTACGTGTTTGAGCGGCCGTCAGATTTAACCCACGGAGAATATCATCCGCCTAGTCCCCCATGCAATAAATCAATGTGTTCACTTGATTGTCCTCGGAACTTGCATTTAGGTTACTTGCCAGGCGAAATCTTTCGAATCTCCGGATCCATTTGTCCCACTCTTGTGGATTTGAAAAGTCAAAGGACTCCGGTGGCTGGATGTTGAACGTAATGCACGGCCACCACGCGTTGGGTGGCCGTGCAGGCACTGCAGCGGCTCCGTCCGCCCTCGCTCATGTTGTCCTTAACTTCTTTCTCCACCGACGCGTACAAACTATCTTTTCACTTGGCTCACACTCCACATTAACTACAGGACTTCTGACACCATGTCGCGTTACTGAATGACATACGTGAGTCCAGCTGTACTTTATAACGTGGATCTTTTATTAGCTCAATCACACCTGTGTCTCGCTCCCTGACTCACTCCCTGACTCACTCGCACACTCAAGACGTCATAGCCTGTCGACTCTGTAGTTCTCTCATAATACAATCACACCACAGTAGCCCATGAAGTGTTGAGAGGGAGTGGGAAGCAGGGGAGAATCAAGGAACACAACAAATAAGCGGCGTTTGGTCATTTTAACGTGAAATAAATTATATCGATATTAAGATATTCTCTTAATTCATATCTTGTTTGAAAATATATCAATAAATCTTACAGACTCGATACATTGCCCAGCCTTAGTTCAGGGACACTTGACCTGGCAACCCGCCACCATTTGTTCCATCCACCCGTGACTTTGGACTTTTTTCGTTCTTGTTTTGTGTGTGTGTATATGTATATATTCTTTTTTTTGGGAGGGGGAGGGGGACTCTCGGGGCCTGCTTGTCCGGCGGGGGTCGGCGCCTCAGGCTACTGCGGCCAAGCTGCATGTCTGGGGCCCCTGGGTCCAACCGTCCACCCTTTCCGGATGCCCATCTTGGTTGGGTCCTGCTGGGTCTGGTCCTCGCGTCTATCGTGGCAGTTTGTTTGATTGGATGACATTGCAGAGTATTCTGCAGTGCTGCAAGTCGGCCAGCAGCTGGGGTAGTGACCTTGTGTGTCAGCGTGTCTGTGATCCCCTTTTTTTTGTTTCTTTTTTATTATTCGTTTTTTTCCCTCTTCCTTCAGCGGGAAAATTTGCCAGGGCAGTTGCTGTATGTTCCATCTCCATCATTGGGGCCTCTGCAGGTGGGGTGGGTGGGTCCCGTGGCCCCATGCTGGGCGGTCCTGCGGTGGGGAGTCGGGCCCCGTTGTGCTCTCCTGGGGGAGTTGGGCTTGTGGGGACCTGGTTGCTGGTGGGAGAGGGGTGGTCTTCCCGTCCGCCTGCTGGGAGTCTCTGGGCCCCTTGAGGTGAGGTGTCCCGTCTTTCTGCCTGTGTGGGGTGTGGTCTCTCGCCACCTTGGGGGACGGTTGTCCCCTGCTTCTCCCATGCCCAACTCTGGGGTTCCTGTCGCTGGCCGGCCTGGTTGTGTTGGGCCGGTCGTCCCTTGTTCCCTCGGCACCGCACCCACTGTTTTGGGTTGGGCTCTCTGAGTGGCTGGGGCCGTACTATGGCTCCCGCACACACTGGGAGACAAATATATCGTACATACAAATTCATATACATACTCACATACACTCAATTTATACATACTGCATATACAAACATACATATACTCATTCATTAATACATACATACGCGCACACATTGACACTTACCCACATATATAGGTACCTCCCACATACATACACAAATACAGTACATCCACACACACATACTGTACATATAAAAACACATATGCATACACACACTCATGCATATAATCATGTTTCATCCAACATATATTAACATTGTTCCCCTAGGGGAAACTGGGTAAAACACGGTACATTGACAAAGCTTAACCTATTGTTACTATAACAATCTACAAGGTTAATACAGTTCGCTTTTCTTTCTTCCCCTCCATTGATCTGCTTTATTTTGTAATTCAAGTTACTATTACATATATGTATTGTTGCATTTCAAACAATTGCATTGTTGATAATATAGGTAATTATTGTTATTATTAATTATCAATAGTGCTATTTCAATTGGTATTTTTACTGCTCCATTTGTAGTGCAATAATGTTCATTGTCATTTCTGTGTTATTAATATTTACTTCACTAACTGCTTCTTTGCTATCACTTTTTGTATCATATTTGTACACATCGTATTTGTTGATGCTGTTCTGTTGTTGCTGTTGTTGTTGTCTCTCTGTCTTATCCCCCTCTTGTCCCCACAATTTCCCCCTCTGTCTTCCTTTTTTTTCTCTTTCTATTCCCTCCTGCTCCGCTGCACCAAACATTAATATAAATGTATTTAATAAAGTCAAATACAAATAAGGCATCAAGAGCTGTATCACACACTGCTCTTTTGCAAAGTAAATCTGTACAGCAAACATTGGCATCTACATCAACAATATGATTTGCCTGAGTAGCTGGACAGGACAAAAAAATAAAAAAAGAGAGCTATTTATACCTGCCTCACTGTCGACTCAGCTTGGCAGTCTTGTTTGGTTGAGAGCTACACTGTAAGTACATATCTGTTCCTTTTGTTTCTATGTTGTGCTGCAAAGCTAACGTAACCTTGAGCTTTCCCAGCACAAAATAGGTTGAATTTATCTGGTGAATAAATCATTATCTTACCTGCACAATGCTTCCTGCCGTCCTTCCACATCTTGAAAACACAACCACCACAAACCATCCGACCCGAATGCAACACATACTTTATTAATACAATATTACCAAATCCAGTCAAACAAACTCAATGTCTGCATCTTATTTGCATAGAAAGCCAACAATACTCCATTTACCTGACCTGAATTTTAACCAAGTACGAGTGATATTTTTATTATAAGCGCTAACACAGACAAACTATTTTTAACGGCTAACAAGCTTGTTGCTGCTTAATTGACGTCATGAGATGGTGATCTCTCACATTGATAGTAAAATGATGAGGACATTATCCGACAAGTTGGTTAACTTTGGCATCCAATTTAGACTGGGAAATGGCGAGAAAGACACAAAATTACGCTTGGTTCAACCCCCCTTTTTTCTTTGTGAAGATTATGAGTCATTCTTCATCTAAATGGGAACATATGAACATCCGAGCTGTCGGCATCCTAATGACAGCAGACCTTGTAAAGTTAATTTATGTTTCATTATGTTTGTCGGCTCTCATAAAGTCTGCTGTGAGCAGTATTCATTGATGTCGTTGGAAAAAAAAAAGCAAACTCGGTGATGCATTTTTGAAATTAATGTGCCGCCGTATGCTTAAAATGACCAAAATACTTAAATATGACATGTTTTGAAAGTGTCTGTTACTACATTACATATACACTTACAGCAGGTATATAAAACCTTGATGGAGGTGTTTGGATGTTTTTTGAGCACTTTAAGCGGACTGTTGAGTGCATTTATTTACTAATTAGAATGCATTAAAAAGAAATGTCTGATTCCAAATAAAGTGCAGTTTCATTTTAACAGTGCGATGTTGACTGAATTTCACAACTCTAATTCCAACTTTAACTTAAAACAGCAATAGATAAATTGTTTCTCACAAAATCTGGGAAAACCCATTAGTGCATAGGGTGAAGGCATGAATAAAAGAAGCAATGCAGCTGCTGACCACATTACAGGGTGGAGCTACGTGCCCATAACAACCAGGATGATGGGTGTTACTGTGGCATGCCGGCAAGTTCTGTGATCGCTTATGTTCGATTACTGAGTGAATGCACCAAGTGGTGTGCCGTCAGGGCCAGCAAGGCCTTTTATGCTGGCCTAACATAACCAGAAATCATGATCATAATTAAAGATAAAATTATTTTTTAATTTACTCTCCCTAAATATCTACAATTATTCATATTTTCTACATGTCAAATTATGCTCCTTACAGCGCTGTTGTTTTTAGGTTATAGAGTTGTTATCCAATCAGAATTCAGATAGCTTATGTTGCCATGCTGTACCAAATCTGTCAGAGGCCTTCAGAATCAACACTGCGGGGGTCCGTGCGCTCTAAGTAAACTGACACAAACATTTGACAGACAGTTGTGGTAGCCAATCAGATCACGAGTTGTTGTCAGTAAGGCCTTCTCGCTGGCCTAAGGCAGATGTATATTGTGATGTTATGAACTAGGTAACATAAGAACTCCATTACCCAGCATGCCACAGTAGTGAAGAGCATGCGCAGTAGCCCCGTTTAGGTTGTTGAATGCCGGCAGCTGGATGTTATTGACGAGCACTGTGTGGAGTAAATTTAAGAACTCAGCCAACACGCCTCGTCTGCATTTTTTATGATTACACGAGACAACACATATATTTGCAAGGCCATTTTCAAGAAGGATATTTAAAGAGAAACTACATCTTGTGAGACCATGTCGGCCAACCCCGGAAGCTAGCTCATCTGTCCCAGATATTTTATTTCTTAATTTTTTCACGTTTAATATGTTTTTTTAATTTTGAATTTTGACAGTACCACATAAGACATGTTTTAATTGCTGATGCGGGTTTATTGATTTTTAAATGCGCCGGAAAATAACCAGTTTTGTACAATGCCCAGTAGTCCGTAAATGTGTTTCTGTACAGTATTTCTCCAGCAATGGTCATGTGGTGACATAAATTATGGTATTTTGAGAGGTAATCATTGAAGTCGGACATCACTGAAGGCCTAGGTGGGAAATGCACGGCCCGCCACTGTCAGTTCTATATTGTGAACAAATGGCACACGCTCAAAGCCGAGAAGGATGTGCACAAAGTTGTCAGTGTTATCATTCAACGCACAGAAAAATAGTCAAAAAGTTAAATGTACCTTAATTATGTGCTTTATTATTCAGATGTTCCGTTTAGCTGATATTTATGTAATTCAAATGCTGTAGCAGAAAAAGTTGACCGAACGTGGTACTTGTCTCGATAACGTTCAGCTTGCTGAAAAATGCCAGTTAGCAAACGACCCGTCAGGACTTGCTAACGTCAGTCAAAACAGCAATTAGGTAAATACTCGTTATTTTCAAGACAACTTACCTCATGATTCATATGTATTGGCGAGTAGTAGAGGAATATGTCGTCAGGCTCTATAATTGTCTTCTTGTAACGAGACTTTCCAAATGGCCAAAAAGTATACTGTATTCTTCTTCTCTTATTTCTTCAGTGGTCCTTTGTTGTTGTGAGTATGTAGTTCTCCCACCTACTAACCTGTTGGTGTTTTGCAGTGGTTTTGAAACCCAGTTGTAATATTACAAGATCATTGTGAATTAGCAGTATTTAAAACAATAGTAATTTGGTTTCCCGTACATTTTACTAGATAGATAAAAGTAAGGTAAAGATTATTTGGACAATACGTTTGTTCAACGTGTGAATCTGAGTTAAGATTGCTATTGGGTTTTACAGTGTACTATCGACATCTGGATCAATATCCCCTTTAGCGGTTAGCTTCTTGTGTCGCCGTGTTGGTGTGTGTGTGTGTGTGTGTGTGTGTGTGTGTGTGTGTGTGTGTGTGTGTGTGTGTGTGTGTGTGTGTGTGTGTGTGTGTGTGTGTGTGCGTGCGTGCGTGTGTGTGCAGAACGTGCATAGCCATTCCTTTTCCACTGATCATCCAGTGATATTGATATTGGAAGAACGTTTATTTTCCGCCATGGTGATGACAATTGGTATCTTAGAAGCAGCTCTGCACTGTGTTCTGGCAAGACACGCACCCTCCTGGAATTCATGCAACGCCTGCATGTGTGTCACAAGGAATGTAGAAATGTAATTGTGTCTCACTCAGCGTGCATCCCTTTAACTTTAACTTTTGAAGGAATCTTTAGCCAGCCTCGGGAGCTCATTAGCCAATCGCCGATCAGTTAAAAAAAGGCAAATATCGGCCACCAATCCCAATGATGGGTCAGGATCATCTCTAGTTTGATCTAACTTGAGTTTAGAGTATCAAAAAATATATTTTTAAGTTTTTTTTTTATGGGATGTACTGTCACTCCAAACCAGGGGAAAGTAATATTAACCTATACATTTTAGCTCAGTGTCAGTGACTGAGTTGGTCAGTAACTGACACAAACCTCTCCTACAGCAATTAGCACCTTTTGTTGGCCTGAACAATGAAAACACAATCACAGTGCTATTCACCTTCACTTTGCACGGCCACAGAAACCCATTAAGCTTTTAATTACGGCAACCTGATTAATCATACTCTCAAGTGACTAAGATGGAACTTGGTATGTATGTGTGTGTGTGTGTTAGACATTTATGATAGCCCTCTGAAAGACAACAATTCTGTGTGTTTAGATCTCTGGTAAAGTAATGAGTGAAAGTGTTTATACTATAGGGCTTGAAAGTGCTACATGCATTGTATTGTGGAATTGGAATAGCTTATTTACATGGCTGAATGCAAGAAAAGGACTAGGTGAGATTTTTCTCATTTCCAGCGTGAAAGCAAAGCCGAAGGAAGTTTGGTTAATGAGCTAATAAAAAGACAATGAATAGCCTGGAAAGCAGCCATGAGACAATCAAAGTGACTTTTAACGCCATCACCTGGTGCATGGTGGTTTGTTCACAGCATTTTCTGGTACGTTTGAATCAAAGCATGTTTTTTTCTGTTTCACAAGTAGCATTTAGTATGATGTTAGCGTTACCTGCTAAGCTAAGCTAGCTGCGGGTTACGAACAACGTACAGTGTTAGGAAAGAAAGCAATACCCTTAGTCATAAAACAATAACTGAGAATATTTTAAATATTTCCCACATTAATGCACATTGTATTTCAGACTTGAAAAATGTATAATTTTAAACTAATTTCTCCACGAGACATCACACAGTGACGAGCCCTGTTGACTGATCTCTGAAAAGACGACCATCCTCTCTTTGTGATGTAAAATTCCGAGGTCTTGCACACACCCAACCCAGCAGGCACAGGACATTGATAAAACTTTGATTATACAGTATATACATGTCCTTTAAAGGCCTACTGAAACCCACTACTACCGACCACGCAGTCTGATAGTTTATATATCAATGATGAAATCTTAACATTGCAACACGTGCCAATACTTTAACTTATAAAGTGCAATTTTAAATTTCCCGGGAAATATCCGGCTGAAAACTTCTCGGTATGATGACGTTTGCGCGTGACGTCACGGGTTGAAGCAGACATTTTGGAATAGCACGGTGGCCAGTTTAAGTCGTCTGTTTTCATCACATAATTCCACAGTATTCTGGACATCTGTGTTGGTGAATCTTTTGCAATTTGTTTAATGGACAATGAAGACAGCAAAGAAGAAAGCTGTAGGTGGGATTGGTGTATTAGCGACTGGCTACAGCAAAACAACCAGGAGGACTTTGAGTTGTATAGCAGACGCGCTATCCGACGCCAGCCGCACCGATGATCGGGTGAAGTCCTTCGTCGCACCGTCAATCGCTGGAACGCAGGTGAGCACGGGTGGTGATGAGTAGATGAGGGCTGGCGTAGGTGGAGAGCTAATGTTTTTAGCATAGCTCTGTCGAGGTCCTGTAGCTAAGTTAGCTTCAAGGCGTCGTTAGCAACAGCATTGCTAGGCTTCGCCAGGCTGGACAGCATTAACCGTGCGGTTACAGGTCCAGGGTTTGGTTCGGTGTCTCCTGATAGTAGAAGTAAAAATAGTATTGTTTATCGTCTCTCTATCCTTCTAGTCAGGGGCTTATTTCTTCTGTTTCTATCCGCAATTAAGCACGATGCTATCACGTTAGCTCCGAAGCAAAAGTGCTTCACCGATGTATTGTGGAGATAAAAGTCACTGTGAATGTCCATTTCGCGTTCGACTCTCATTTTCAAGAGGATATAGTATCCGAGGTGGTTTAAAATACAAATCCGTGATCCACAATAGAAAAAGGAGAAAGTGTGGAATCCAATGAGCCCTTGTACCTAAGTTACGGTCAAAGCGAAAAAAGATACACCCTGGCGTCCTGCACTGCCCTCTAATCCTTCACTGTCACTTTCCTCATCCACAAATCTTTCATCCTCGCTCAAATTAATGGGGTAATCGTCGCTTTCTCGGTCCGAATCGCTCTCGCTGCTGGTGTAAACAATGTGCAGATGTGAGGAGCTCTTCAACCTGTGACGTCACGCTACTTCCGGTACAGGCGAGGCTTTTTTTATCAGCGACCAAAAGTTGCAAACTTTATCGTAGATGTTCTCTACTAAATCCTTTCAGCAAAAATATGGCAATATTGCGAAATGATCAAGTATGACACATAGAATGGATCTGCTATCCCTGTTTAAATAAGAAAATCTCATTTCAGTAGGCCTTTAAAACTGACTTTGAAACAACGTTGCAAAATAGTTGTATTTGTAAATTTAGACAACGTTGATGTCCAATGTTGGATCCACGTTGTTGGTTGGGAAATGATCAAAATTCAATGCTCAAATCAATGTCAGAACCCAACATTGATTGAACGCTGTCAAAAAGCTTGTTGTTTCAACATTATGTTTGAGTTGCCCAACGTCAGGACCTAATTCAACAAGTTCTCAACGTTGTTTTTATGTCGTGTGCCTGCTGGGAAAGTTGGTTTGCCTTTACCGACTTGGCATACCGAAATGTTGGCCTGTATTAAAAATGACTCCGTTGACGATCGAGATATAGGACACGCTCGGCAGCTTGCTCAAATCTCGTCTATTGTGCGTGCTTATATGGATCAATTCCACCAATTGTACTTATTTTTTAGGTCCAGTTTGCTTTGGTAGAGTCCCTTGTTTTTTTTCTTTCGTACCATCCATTTTAATCAGCAGACTTTATGAGAGCCAACAAACATAATAAAACATCACTTATTGCACAATGTCTGCTGTGATTAGGATGCCGTCTGATAGAATCTTGTTATAGTCCCGTTTGGATGAAGAATGACTCATAATCCTCACTATTAATGGCTTTCAAAGTGTACCAACATATCAGAGTACATTCTTGTCCTACTATCCAGGTGAGAGGCATTATTTATAATCTACTATAAACTTCCACGAGAAGGGAAGCGAGGAAACAGCAGACCACTCGATGATGAAAACATGGACACACACGCGAGTGACAACGGCGCCACTATAAGTCATGTGTTTGCGTTAGTGCTTATAATAACAATATCACTAATACTTGGTTAATATTGAAGTCACAAAATGTAAATTGGGTATTATTTTGGCTTTTTGGATGTTTTTATGTTGGGTTTTATGGGCGGAAGAGATGACCAAAAATTGGCTCCCCTGTAAGAATCAGTCATCATGTATTTCATAACGATAGGCAAAATTCTAAAAAGTATTTGCTTTTTACTGTCATTCAGTGTCTACTTTTTATTTTCTGTGGTATAAAACGAGTAACCATCAATACAGTATTTGTCTTTCAATTTTAGTTTGAAATCCTGGGCTTTTTGAGGTGAAAGGGAAATCAGTCTTTTCTGACTATTGCATGTTGTTACAAAGTTGGACAGACGTGTTAAACAATGTCAATGTAGCAAATCATAAACTTCATGCATTTAGGCGTGAGCTTGCATAAAGTTTTAGATGCCTCTTTTCGCTTGGTTTAGTAATTGCTACAAGATGACGTCATCTTGTAGCCCACAAGGCGAGCTGGATGTCCTTTTTTAGACATTAAGCGAAGGGGAGGACATGAACTCCTCCCCTCTGCTTCAGGCAATGAGGAAACACAAAAACAGGTAGGAATAAGTCTTATTTTTATATAATTTTAGCATACACACAACATGAAGTGACTTAAGTTCTGCCAGAAGCAGCTTTCTTTTATGCAGTGAGTCTGATCTGTCGGCGAATGTGCAGATGTGATATGACCGGCGTAATATACAATTTTTAAAGTTTATTTTCAACTGTATCAGGAAATATATATATATATATTTTAAAAATGTACATTTTTTAAAAGATAAATTCTTTGGTTTCAATCGCAATCTAGGAATGCCTCCACAAACGACTAGTTTGAAGACAGACTCAAAAAATATTGGTAAAAAATTTATAAAATCACAAATTGTTTCAATATAAATACTTTTTTTTTAAATGTACCTTTTGCTGCAACTTTCTCAAAAAGCTGTCTAAAATTCAGACATCTTAGGTTGCAACAATCACAAAAAAGGTGCTGACAAACACTGACAGACAGATCTATAGCAAGACTACTTTGTTAATCGAAAATAGAAAATAAGAAGGTTACTTTAGTCACTTAAGGGAAACTGTAATTTTTTGGAATTCTACCTATCATCCACAACCCTTATGTAAAACAGGCACACATTTGTTTTTAATGCATTGTAAATAGTAAAAAAATGTTACAATGGACCTTATGGGAGTCGCTCTATTTTGCCTATAAAGCGCTCTAAAAAACACCTCCATCAAGGTTGTCTATATATATGTTGTAAGTATATTTGTCATGAAGTAACAGGCACATGTATAATAACATTTTACTTACTTTGCTCATTTTAAGCATATGGTGGCGAAATAATTAAAAAAACGCATCACAATGTTTGTTTTTTCCTTTGACAACATCACTGATTATTACTCACTGCAGACTTCATGAGGGCCAACAAACATAATAAAACATCACTTACTGTACAATGTCTGCTGTCATTCGGATGCAGACTGCTCGTCTGTTCATATATTCCTATTTAGATGAAGAATGACTCATAATTCTTTGCAAAGAAAAAAGGGGGGTGGAACTTTTTTTGTCTTTCTCGCCATTTCTGGGTCTTAATTGGTTGACAGTTGACCAACTCGTTGGATTATGTCCTCATCCTTCTACTATCAAGATGAGAGTCATTATTTATGATCTGAAATAAGCTTTCACAAGCTACGAGATAAGAAAGCAGCTCACCAGCCGATGATGTTGACATAGTCACGCAAGCTAGTTAGCTCCCTCTGATCACGGTGCCGCTATAAATAGTTTGTTTGCGTCAGTGCTTACAAAAACAATATTACTAATACTTGGTTAATACAAAATGTAATTGGAGTATTATTGGTGCTTTTTAGATATTTTTTAGAGGGATTTATGGGTGGCATAGAGGACTTCCTATAGGCTCCATTGTAAGCTGATTTTTTTTAACGATTATTTACGAGTTAGATTGCATAAAAATAGTACATCGTCTTCGTGTCTGTCATTATTCATTTTTGAACGATAGGCAAAATAAAAAATAAAAAGTGCAATTCCCCTTCAATATTTAGACTACAGCAATGAGGTAGATAAAAGAAACGACAACTTAAGACTGAATTACAATGACTAATTAGACTAACTCGAACTAAAAATGAATTTGATTGAGAATGATGACCACATCTGCAACTAATACATTATTAATTTGGTATATGCCTGTTCAGTTGGTTTATAATGTAACAGTGACTCATTGACAGTTACTGTATTAGTCCAAGAAATATTCATATTGCAGTGGTCGTAAGACATGTTTTCCAATTACGCAGAATTGTAAAACCAATTGAACTGATCTGTTCTGTTTGTATCACAGTTTTATTGATCACATAGCAATGACTTGGATTTAAGTTTGTAAGAGGTTAAAAAAACAAACTTTGATGTAGTTGAGCTCTGTAATGGCAAAATGAATATTTGAGTCTTCTGTAAAACCACAATTTGAGACCAAAGGTTTGTGTGTGCTGTATTGGTCTGTTATTTGTCCTAAGATACAACACTTTTATGACCCTTTACGCATTCTTGGAGCTAATCTCCAAACTGCCTCCTTTGCTGTGAATAGAACAAAGACTGCTGTGATGTTGGTTGATCACTAATTTATGTTGTATTTGTATTGTGGTCAAAAGGTTACTCTCCAAATGGGTTTATTGGATGATGGGTGTTGTTAACTGCCGCATCCAAAGCCTAACCAAAACATTCCGATTCACAATCAGATAGTTTGTACAAAACCCAAAACCAGTGAAGTTGGCACGTTGTTTAAATCGTAAATAAAAACATAATATGATAATTTGCTAATCCTTTTCAACCTATATTCGATTGAATACATTGTAAAGACAAGATACTTAATGTCGAACTGAAAAATTTTATTTTTTGCAAATATTAGCTCATTTGGAATTTGATGCCTGCAGCATGTTTAAAAAAAAGCTGGCACAAGTGGCAAAAAAGACTGAGAAAGTTGAGGAATGCTCATCAAATACTTATTTGGAACATCCCACGGGTGAACAGGCTAATTGGGAACAGGTGGGTGCCATGATTGGGTATAAAAGCAGCATCCATTAAATGTTCAGTCATTCACAAACAATTATGGGACAAGAGTCACCACTTTGTGAACAAATGTGTGAGCAATCGTCAAACAGTTTAAGAACAACATTTCTCAACGAGCTATTGCAAGGAATTTAGGGATTTTACCATCTGCGGTCTGTAATATCATCAAAAGATTCAGAGAATCTGGAGAAATCACTGCACGTAAGCGGCTAACTCCGTGACCCGATCCCTCAGGCGGTACTGCATCAAAAAGCGACAGCAGTGTGTAAACGATATCACCACATGGGTTCAGGAACACTTCAAAAAATCACTGTCAGTAACTACAGTTCGTCGCTACATCTGTAAGTGCAAGTTAAAACTCTACTATGCAAAGCAAAAGCCATTCATCAACAACACCCAGGACCCAGGACTGTTGAACAACTTAAGCTGTACATCAAGCAAGAATGGGAAATAATTCCACCTGAAAAGCTTCAAAAATGGGTCTCCTCAGTTTCCAAAAGTTAACTGAGTGTTGTTAAAAGGAAAGGCCATGTAACACAATGGTAAAATGCCCCTGTGCCCACTTTTTTGCAACGTGTTGCTGCCATCTAATTCTAAGTTAATGACTATTTGCAAAAAAAAATTACGTTTCTCAGTTCGAACATAAGTGGAGGAGTTCAAGTACCTCGGAGTCTTGTTCACGAGTGAGGGAAGAGTGGATCGTGAGATCGACAGGCGGATCGGTGCGGCGTCTTCAGTAATGCGGACGCTGTATCGATCCGTTGTTGTGAAGAAGGAGCTGAGCCGGAAGGCAAAGCTCTCAATTTACCGGTCGATCTACGTTCCCATCCTCACCTATGGTCATGAGCTTTGGGTTATGACCAAAAGGACAAGATCACGGGTACAAGCGGCCGAAATGAGTTTCCTCCGCCGGGTGGCGGGGCTCTCCCTTAGAGATAGGGTGAGAAGCTCTGCCATTCGGGGGGAGCTCAAAGTAAAGCCGCTGCTCCTCCACATCGAGAGGAGCCAGATGAGGTGGTTCGGGCATCTGGTCAGGATGCCACCCGAACGCCTCCCTAGGGAGGGGTTTAGGGCACGTCCGACCGGTAGGAGGCCACGGGGAAGACCCAGGACACGTTGGGAAGACTATGTCTCCCGGCTGGCCTGGGAACGCCTCGGGATCCCCCGGGAGGAGCTGGACGAAGTGGCTGGGGAGAGGGAAGTCTGGGCTTCCCTGCTTAAGCTGCTGCCCCCGCGACCCGGCCTCGGATAAGCGGAAGAAGATGGATGGATGGATGGTCTTTGCTGTCTTTTCATTGAATATAAGTTGAAAAGGATTTGCAAATCATTGTATTCTCTTTTTATTTATGATTTACCCAACGTGCCAACTTCACTGGTTTTGGGTTTTGTTTTTGCCGATCTTCTTCTCTCTCCCCTTCCCAGGAGACAGGACATTTTGCCCAAACCCATCCACACCCTCCCTTCTCATTCCCAAAACGCTATAAAGTTCTGGAAGAGTTCTTTGTCACTCTCTCCCTCACATGCTCTTTCTTCTTTCTTTCTCAAAGCAGCTTAAAGCTTTATTTTATATAAACTCGTTTTACTTGAGATCCCCCAAAAAAGTTTGTATATTGTAATCAGGACATGATCATTCTTAAGCAGATGCTTTATCACATGTTGCAGGTTTTATCACGTCCATACATACATAATACACACCAACATGGCCTCATTCTGTCCTCTCTTGGGACTAGTGTGCACACAGATACACGTTTACCGCACGTACTCAACATACAATGAACATGCTTTGTCTTTCCACATGCACTGTAGGAAGTCCTTCTGTAACACACACAGTATGCGAGGAATCAGACGTGAACAAACTTGCATACACACATTCTTCCATGCATGAAGACACCTGCCAAAGGGCACTAATGAAGATGAAGTAGCTAATTACTGATGACATTGAGGAGCGATTGGCGTTCGTGTTCTGTGACGTTATGGGGTCAACTTGGACCCATAGACATACTGTAGGACGCTGGTGCTGAACACAGTCAGGGGAAGAAATATATCAAACAAGGATTGGGAAAAAATAGGTGAAGCTCCTAATCCCCTGATATTAAAGATTCCCAAAAGCATTTTTTATTTTTCTGTACACACTCCTCTGACACACTTGCACTGCACAGCTGGCCTAGATCTAGCGGTACTTGCTGCTGCAGAACATCATTCACTCGATTTTATTTTACAGCAAAAGGGGAATCCATCAAATTACATATACATTTAATCCACTGTGGTTTTTAGTCAACTGAGTTTGGCATTATTTCTACGTAAATTGTGATGTTCACAAATACTGACATAGCCCTCTTCACACGATGGTTCTAAGGTCTTGATTTAGTTTGTTGGGGGTACATTAAAGGAAAGAAAAGTTTCTTGGATGGGTTGGGACACTTACAAAATAGGGCTCTGACTTTTAGAGGTCCATTTTTACCAGAAGTGTCCCCAAAGGGATTGGGGCCTTTCTACTTTTACTCGAAAAGGTCCATGGACTCAGGAAGTGACCTATAAGTCTGAAAGTACACACCCAAAATAGGCTAAAAAAGAGCTATAGCTAGATACAGTACATCATACAAGAGTTATATACAAACCCCGTTTCCATATGAGTTGGGAAATTGTGTTAGATGTAAATATAAACGGAATACAATGATTTGCAAATCATTTTCAACCCATATTCAGTTGAATATGCTACAAAGACAACATATTTGATGTTCAAACTGATAAACTTTTTTTTTTTTGCAAATAATCATTAACTTTAGAATTTGATGCCAGCAACACGTGACAAAGAAGTTGGGAAAGGTGGCAATAAATACTGATAAAGTTGAAGAATGCTCATCAAACACTTATTTGGAACATCCCACAGGTGAACAGGTAAATTGGGAACAGGTGGGTGCCATGATTGGGTATAAAAGTAGATTCCATGAAATGCTCAGTCATTCACAAACAAGGATGGGGCGAGGGTCACCACTTTGTCAGCAAATTGTTGAACAGTTTAAGAAAAACCTTTCTCAACCAGCTATTGCAAGGAATTTAGGGATTTCACCATCTACGGTCGGGGCAGCACGGTGGAAGAGGGGTTAGTGCATCTGCCTCACAATACGAAGGTACTGAGTAGTCGTGAGTTCAATCCCGGCCTCGGGATCTTTCTGTGTGGAGTTTGCATGTTCTCCCCGTGACTGCGTGGGTTCCCTCCGGGTACTCCGGCTTCCTCCCACCTCCAAAGACATGCACCTGGGGATAGGTTGATTGGCAACACTAAATTGGCCCTAGTGTGTGAATGTGAGTGTGAATGTTGTCTGTCTATCTGTGTTGGCCCTGCGATGAGGTGGCGACTCGTCCAGGGTGTACCCCGCCTTCCGCTCGATTGTAGCTGAGATAAGCTCCAGCGCCCCCCGTGACCCCGAAGGGAATAAGCGGTAGAGAATGGATGGATGGATGGACCATCTACGGTCCGTAATATCATCAAAGGGTTCAGAGAATCTGGAGAAATCACTGCACGTAAGCAGCTAAGCCTGTGACCTTCGATCCCTCAGGCTGTACTGCATCAACAAGCGTCATCAGTGTGTAAAGGATATCACCACATGGGCTCAGGAACACTTCAGAAACCCACTGTCAGTAACTACAGTTGGTCGCTACATCTGTAAGTGCAAGTTAGAACTCTCCTATGCAAGGCGAAAATCGTTTATCAACAACACCCAGAAACGCCGTCAGCTTCACTGGGCCTGAGCTCATCTAAGATGGACTGATACAAAGTGGAAACGTGTGTTCTGTGGTCTGACGAGTCTACATTTCAAATTTTTTTTGGAAACTGTGGACGTCGTGTCCTCCGGACCAAAGAGGAAAAGAACCATCCGGATTGTTATAGGCGCAAAGTTGAAAAGCCAGCATCTGTGATGGTATGGGGGTGTATTAGTGCCCAAGACATGGGTAACTTACACATCTGTGAAGGCACCATTAAAGGCCTACTGAAATGATTTTTTTTTATTTAAACGGGGATAGCAGATCTATTCTATGTGTCATACTTGATCATTTCGCGATATTGCCATATTTTTGCTGAAAGGATTTAGTATAGAACAACGACGATAAAGATTGCAACTTTTGGTATCTGATGAAAAAAAGGCTTGCCCCTACCGGAAGTAGCGTGACGTAGTCAGTTGAACATATACGCAAAGTTCCCTATTGTTTACAATGATGGCCGCAAGAAGTGAGAGAGATTCGGACCGAGAAAGCGACAATTTCCCCATTAATTTGAGCGAGGATGAAAGATTTGTGGATGAGTAAAGTGCAAGTGAAGGACTAGTGGGGAGTTGAAGCTATTCAGATAGGGAAGATGCTGTGAGAGCCGGGGGTGACCTGATATTCAGCTGGGAATGACTACAACAGTAAATAAACACAAGACATATATATACTCTATTAGCCACAACACAACCAGGCTTATATTTAATATGCCACAAATTAATCCTGCATAAAAACACCTGTGTGTTTGTTACGCTAGCTCCTAGCTCCTCTGCTAGCTCCTAGCTCCATAGAACACGCCAATACAATTCAAACACCTGATCAACACACACAATCACTCAGCCCAAAAGACCGTTCACCTAACCCAAGGCTCATAAAGCTTATATATTTTTAAAAAGTTACGTACGTGACGCGCACATACGGTCAAGCTGTCAAATGTTTAGCAGCCAAGGCTGCATACTCACGGTACATGATATTCAGCTGGGAATGACTACAACAGTAAATAAACACAAGACATAGCCACAACACAACCAGGCTTATATTTAATATGCCACAAATTAATCCTGCATAAAAACACCTGCGTGTTTGTTACGCTAGCTCCTAGCTCCTCTGCTAGCTCCTAGCTCCATAGAACACCCCAATACAATTCAAACACCTGATCAACACACACAATCACTCAGCCCAAAAGACCGTTCACCTAACCCAAGGTTCATAAAGCTTATATATTTTTAAAAAGTTACGTACATACGCAAAAAAAAGTTGCGCACATACGGTCAAGCGATCAAATGTTTAGAAGCCAAAGCTGCATACTCACAGTAGCACGTCTGCGTCTTTGTCATCCAAATCAAAGTAATCCTGGTAAGAGTCTGTGTTGTCCCAGTTCTCTACAGGCGTCTGTGTATCGAAGTCAAAAGTCCTCCTGGTTAGAGTCTCTGTTATCCGAGTTCTTCCATCTTGACTGCATCTTCCGGGAATGTAAACAAAGAAGCGCCGGCTGTGTACTGTTGTTGCTGACTACGTTCGAAAAATACGTCCATTTCGCACCGACAACTTTCTTCTTTGCTTGCTCAGCTTCCTTCTCCATAATGCAATGAACATGATTGGAACAGATTCACGAACACAGATGTCCAGAATACTGTGGAATTATGAAATGAAAACAGAGCTTTTTCGTATTGGCTTCAATGTGGAAGGCATACCCGTGTTCGCCGGTCTACGTCACGCGCATACGTCATCCTCAGAGGCGTTTCGAACCGGAAGTTTAGCGGCAAATTTAAAATGTCACTTTATAAGTTAACCCGGCCGTATTGGCATGTGTTATAATGTTAAGATTTCATCATTGATATATAAACTATCAGACTGCGTGGTCGGTAGTAGTGGGTTTCAGTAGGCCTTTAATGCTGAAAGGTACATACAGGTTTTGGAGCAACATATGTTGCCATCCAAGCAACGTTACCATGGACGCCCCTGCTTATTTCAGCAAGACAATGCCAAGCCACGTGTTACATCAACGTGGCTTCATAGTAAAAGAGTGCGGGTACTAGACTGGCCTGCCTGTAGTCCAGACCTGTCTCCCATTGAAAATGTGTGGCGCATTATGAAGCCTAAAATACCACAACGGAGACCCCCGGACTGTTGAACAACTTAAGCTGTACATCAAGCAAGAATGGGAAAGAATTCCACCTGAGAAGCTTAAAAAATGTGTCTCCTCAGTTCCCAAACGTTTACTGAGTGTTGTTAAAAGGAAAGGCCATGTAACACAGTGGTGAACATGCCCTTTCCCAAATACTTTGGCACGTGTTGCAGCCATGAAATTCTAAGTTAATTATTATTTCAAACAAAAAAATAAAGTTTATGAGTTTGAACATCAAATATCTTGTCTTTGTAGTGCATTCTTTTTATATTGTTTCAGTTTCACAAATTCCTCAGTAAATTAACCAAAACATCACCGTGGAGTTATTGAGTTTTGTTAGCTGATTAGAGAGCTAGCTTCTGCAGTTAGTGGGTCCATGACGATGACTTCTGTTTTGTTTAATCATCCGTTTTACTGCCGTGTGACAGGCACCGTTTGGAAACAATTAAGGTATGTAAGTAAACATTTACGTAATATTTCTGTGTAAATAACTAATTTTATAACAAATATGTCTGCGACTTAGTTCTGTGCGGCTAATATATGGAAAAACTATTTTTCTTCTAAAATTTAGTGTGTGCTGCTTATATACTGGTGCGCTGTAGTATTATAAGCCAGGCCCCTGTTGGGTGATGTCATCCCTCTCATGTCCCCCACTTATAATAGGTGTTTATATATCCACACTACTATGCCCCTTTTATCTGCATCCCTAGGGCAAGCCTAAGCTACAGGTATAGTCTTTCTGCAGTGGTTATTACACCAAATTACTATACATTTAAAAATGTCTGTACCACAGGTATTTTTACAGTAAAATAATTTTGCCTGAGATGCCAGTTGTTGTTTTTTTTACTGTAAAATCAATATATTGTCAGCAGGGTATAAAACTTTTAGACGGCAGGAAAATTAAGACAACAAGAATGCAGGCACATTTTCTTGCATACGGTTGGGAATCATCTTTCATTGGTAAGATTGTGTGAATTGTTGCACATGTTTTTGTCGTGACGGGGTTCTCCCGAAATGCAGACGGACCACTCCGGACAAAGCGTGCAGGTAAGAATATGATTTATTCTCAAAAATAACGCAAAGTACTAAAAACAGAAAACAAGCAAAAGGAATAATGTGCTGATCGCACTCGAAACTAAGCTAACACTTAGCATGGACTAGAAACAAGCAAAACTTACGTAGACAAGGCTACCACTTAGCATTGGCTAGGAGACAAGCAAAACTTACGTTGACAGGTTGCATGAAGCAAATAATGACGCCAGCCTGAGCGTGGCGAGCAAGGTGAATAAATAGCTCTCTGATTAGTGGTTGACAGCAGCTGAGCATGGGACCACTAACCAGAGGCAGGTGAACCCAATGAATCCCCATGGTGACCAAAATAAACCCAGGAGTGCACAAAACAGGAACTCTGGGAGTCCAAAACTAACAGAACATAACAAAAACATGATCCGGACCACGGATCATGACATTTTTTATTTTGTCAATTAGGGATGCAACGATTCGACAAAAAAATGTGTTCTTATCTGTGCTGTAAAGTTCAAATTTTAATGACAATAAAAAGGAAGTCTAAGTCTAAGTCTAAAAATATTCAAAAATGTTGTCATCAACAAATGAGGATAATATTCAGTGACATCATCGCTCGTGTTTTTTCAGAAGTGCCTGATTTATTGTGACCGGTGACCTTCAGCAGCGAGAGAAAAAAACAACATCAAAAGTATGGAAACATTTCACCCAACATGTCAAAGCGGACCTAACTTTTCATGGCAGTATGTCTGTGATGTGGGAACATTTAAAGCGGAGGCTTGTTGCACATCTGGAGGATGAGCACCACGCCTCAGTAAGATTGTTAGCTTGTTAGCTAGCCAGCTCACAACAGAGAGTAGGGTTGCCAATAGAGATGTCCGATAATATCGGACTGCCGATATTATAGGCCGATAAATGCTTTAAAATGTAATATCGGAAATTATCGGTATCGGTTTCAAAAAGTACAATTTATGACTTTTTAAAACGCCGCTGTACGGAGTGGTACACGGACGTAAGGAGAAGTACAGAGCAGTTGCGTCTCTTTCTGACATTAGAGCTGACATTATACTTCACTTAATAACCATAAAATAGCATAAAGACAATGGCCACACTGCTGAAGTGAATGTGTTTTGTAAAAAATAAAAAAAAATAAAAAGAACAAACAAAATGTTGCCAGTCATATAATAAAAGAAAAATATATATTTTTGTCAAAGTTGTTCTCATAGTAATGAGAACTTTTTAAAGTTAAGCAGTACAGATGTATGTAAAGAGAGGTGGTTATTTTCATTCTGTTAAGTTAAACAGGAAATAATTTTATTTAAGAAAGATATTCATTGTATTCAGTTAATGTTGTTATTTTGCACAAAAAAGGGATTATTGCACAATTTGTTTACCAAATATTTGTATTGTTTCAAAACCTGCACATTTTTTCGAAATTCTGGTTGGAATCAAATAGTATAGCAATATGTGTGTGTAGCTTGTCAGTCATCAGATCTTATAACCCATGAAGCATGAATCGATGTAACTGGACTCTTCTGAAACGTCTTAAACAAACAAGACGAATCCATTTGCCACCTTTGCTGATATTATTGATATTATACTGTAAAACGTATTTCACACAAAAAAAGGCAAAAATAATGGGTGTCCTTTATTTTTGTTTTTTTTTCCAGGGAGTTGGCAACCTTAACAGAGAGACAAAGTTGTGCGAAATTTTTTTAAACTATCATTTAAAATATATTTATTTTTTAGGAAATTAGATTGCTTCGGTATTGTTTTGTTTGTTGTTATTGCTGCTATTTTGACCGTTCTTTGTTCACATACAAATTGATTCTTTGCTTCTCATGGCTTTTAAATGCACAAAAGATTAATAGTTATTATAATTTTGTAACATCCTAATGAGCAGCAAAGTTACAGTATAAATAAATATTTCTGAATGAAATAGTCATCTTTGTTGTTAGAGAGCACATGTCTAAAATTATATCAGGCTAAATTTAAAATCCTAATTCAGAGACAGTAAATAGTAGGGCTGCGAATCTTTGGGTGTCCCACGATTCGATTCAATGTCGATTCTTGTGGTCAGGATTCGATTATAAATCGATTTTTCCGATTCAACGCGATTTTCGATTCAAAAACGATATTTTCCCGATTCAAAACAATTCTCTATTCATTCAATACATAGGATTTCAGCAGGATCTACCCCAGTCTGCTGACATGCAAGCAGAGTAGTAGATTTTTGTAAAAAGCTTTTATAATTGTAAAGGACAATGTTTTATCAACTGATTGCAATAATGTAAATTTGTTTTAACTATTAAATGAACCAAAAATATGACTTATTTTATCTTTGTGAAAATATTGGACACAATGTGTTGTCAAGCTTATGAGATGGGATGCAAGTAGGGATGTCCGATAATATCGGCCAGCCAATATTATCGGCCGATAAATGCTTTAAAATGTAATATCGGAAATTATCGGTATCTGTTTTTTTTTTATTATCGGTATTGTTTTTTTTTTAATTTTTATATATATATTTTTTTATTAAATCAACATAAAAAAAACAAAAGATACACTTATAATTAGTGCACCAACCCAAAAAACCTCCCTCCCCCATTTACACTCATTCACACAAAAGGGTTGTTTCTTTCTGTTATTAATATTCTGGTTCCTACATTATATATCAATATATATCAATACAGTCTGCAAGGGATACAGTCCGTAAGCCAGAGGTGGGACCAAGTCATTGCTTTGCAAGTCACAAGTAAGTCTCAAGTCTTTGCCCTCAAGTCTCGAGTCAAGTCCCGAGTCAAGACAGGCAAGTCCCGAGTCAAGTCCAAAGTCAATACTGGAAAGTCTCAAGTCAAGTCCCAAGTCCTGCATTTTGAATTTCGAGTCCTTTCAAGTCCTTTTAACCACAGACTAATATATTTACACAGATTGTGTATGCTTTTAAAACGCTGTATTTATTTATTAAAACAAGTGCATTTGAAATTGCAGGAAAAAAAATAGTGCTGACATTGCACTTCATAATAGCACTATTATCCAGTCATTTTAAACATTTAACTCATTCCTTTACAGAATAAACACATTTGAAAAAACAAGTGCAACTGTACTTATTTGCACAAAAGTGTTAACATTGTATTTCCTTGGCACATTGCATTGTAACTACCGGTAGTTCTACAGCAGTTTCTATCCTGTTCTTACCTTATCTCATTGATCTCATCTCATACTGTATGTGTGTTGATGTGTGCGTACATATGAAAAACATAACAAAAACATGAACAAAACAATGAACAGAGTTGTACTTTTTAGATGTCAGGGCCCTATGCAATATGTTCACATATTCTTAATATAGTATACATTTTAACTGACCTTTATTTGACTATGTTTGTGTTTTTGTAGGTGGCTAAAATACGCGGTGCTGCTGATCGCCGTCTAACGTTACGTTACTGTGTGTGATACATTGACTAACGTAACGTTATGTATAGGTACCTCATGCAACCCTGCTTAAAAAAAATCACTTGACAAAAAGTATGAATAAGGTAGCGAACTGCAGTGGACGCAACATATTGCCGTGTTTGCAATGACGTTATAACCATAGACATCTTATAAGTAGACGCAGCATTGGCTGCTGTGACACGAGCAATTTGGCCGCCATCTTGAAGTGGTGATGAGGAGCCGGCGAGCAGCCTAAACTGACAGTTGACAGGTAGAAAACAAAGATGGTGTTCAGCGTTTTCCAACTCAAATGAGCGGACTGTTGAAAATAGAAATCGGGTGATTACTTTTCACAAGTAAGATTTAACATTAATGTACTATTGGTTGTATTTTATGAAAATATTACCACAGAGTTGAGAAGGAGCAAAGATCTTTAATATTTGTATGTGAAAATCACAAAGAAATCTTCTGGGGGAGGATGACGCCCCTACATGGGTTTGGTTTACAAACTTTCAGCCCCACCTAAAACAAAATTCACCAGCCGCCACTGATTATGATGCATTCTCATTTTAGGCAAAATATAAGACAATACTTTCTTAACAGTATAATTGTAACCAGGAATAAGTCTTCAAGTAACAATATTCAAATACTAACATTGTTGGGTAAGACAGAATTTGGTTTTATTCTGAATCCAGTGAAACAGATTGGTGGTTTTAGCTGATATAAAGACTTACAGGTGTTTATATATGTTTATGTTGAAGTATTTGGCAGACGCTTTTATCCAAAGCGACATACATAAAAAATACATATAAAACAATGACTGTAAACATGATCATTTAAGGGAAGAATGTAATACAAAATATCAATACAAAGTGTCAAGTCAGAATAAACTCTCTGCTGCTGCAGCAACAGAGATACAGTCTATAAGATATATAGATATCTAATGTATTCATACATTGTTTATGTAGGATATACGCATGTATATATAACCTAATCATATTGTTTCTTCAATTTAAAAATAGCTGACCGTTTTTTTCCCCTTTCTCTGGGATTATATTCCCAGTTTTGATCTCGGACGTCTGGTCACTTATAGCGTATAAGAATATTATATTACTGTTAAGCAAACTATGAATAATAAAACACGCCAAAACATGTGTCCTTTATCATAGCTACACATATAACAAAAAAGCGCGTGAAAATCAGTGGTATTCAGTGAGGTAAAATGAATTAAATGCGCTGACAGTTCATTGCTCCTGCCAAATGAATTGCACTAGTGGAGCCGATCACCACTCCAAGATGGCGGCCCCGCGTCTCGTCTGCGCCTGTAGGCAGTAGCGCGCGATGCTGCGTACCCTTATAAGATGTCTATGGTTATAACGTTAGCAGTGAGTTTACAGCCTCACTGATTTAACTACACAGCAAATAAAAGTCACGTTACTTAGCCAATAAACGTTAGCTTACATTCAAAACTTACCCTTCTTTGTGCATCTTCAAATGTCGAACGAAGTTGGATGTTGTTACGTCTCCGTCTATAATATTCGAACTGCATGATTTGCATAGGGCTATTCGTTTTTTGTTGACCGACTCCTAGTTTTAATACCCGAACGAAATTAACTTTGGCATAATTGTTTCTCACTGCCGCATTGTTTGACAATTCTTCTTCATTGGTTGTCCTGCAATTTGATTGGATGAGAGCTGTGGGATGAAAACAGTGTAGATCTAATTTGATTGGCTGTTGTACTGAGAGCACACCAGGAACAACACGCTGATAGACACAGACGAAGAAAAGGAAAAATACGGAGCGGCGCGCTCCCAAATAACTTTTTAATCTTTGGGTTTTGGGGAAAGTAGCAAGTCATGTCAAGTCAAAAGGCTCAAGTCCAAGTGAAGTCACAAGTCATTGATGTTAAAGTCTAAGCCGAGTTGCAAGTCTCTTTACATTTTGTCAAGTCGAGTCCAAAGTCATCAAATTCATGACTCGAGTCTGACTCGAGTCCAAGTCATGTGACTCGAGTCCACACCTCTGCCGTAAGCACACGATTGTGCGTGCTGCTGGTCCACTAATAGTACTAATACCTTTAACAGTTAATTTGACTCATTTTCATTAATTACTAGTTTCTATGTAACTGTTTATATATTGTTTTACTTTCTTTTTTATTCAAGAAAATGTTTTTAACTAATTTATTTATCTTATTTTTTTTAATTTTATTTTTTAAAAAGGACCTTATCTTCACCATACCTGGTTGTCCAAATTAGGCATAATAATGTGTTAATTCCACGACTGTATATATGCCAGTGCGACACTATTGTTCTTTTTTTTTTTTTTTTAATAAATGTCTAAAGATAATGTCAATGAGGGATTTTTAATCACTGCTATGTTGAAATTGTTACTAGTATTGATACTGTTGTTGATAATATTCATTTTTGTTTCACTACTTTTGGATTGTTCTGTCGTGTTTGTGTCTCCTCTCAATTGCACTGTTTATTGCTGTTCTGAGTGTTGCTGGGTCGGGTTTGGTTTTGGAATTGGATTGCATTGTTATGGTATTGCTTTGTATTATTTTGTTGGATTGATTAATAAAAAAAATAAATAAAAAAATAAATCGATTTTTGAAAAATGAGAATCGATACTGAATCGTACAACGTGAGAATCGCGATTTGAATTCGAATTGATTTTTTCCCACACCCCTAGCAAATAGGTTTAGACTTCATAATACGATTTGTGGACGAATCGTTAAGATAGTCGATGATCAAAATAGTCATTAGTTGGAGACGGCGTGGCGCAGTTGGGAGAGTGGCGGTGCCAGCAACCTGAGGGTTCCTGGTCAAATCCCCACCATCTACCAACCTCGTCACATCCGTTTTGTCCTTGAGCAAGACAATTCACCCTTGCTCCTGATGGGTCGTGGTTAGGGCCTTTCATGGCAGCTCCCGCCATCAGTGTGTGAATGGGTGAATGTGGAAATAGTGTCAAAGCGCTTTGAGTACCTTGAAGGTAGAAAAGCACTATACAAGTATAACCCATTTTGCAGCCCTACTGTCAATAAAGTAAACCACAGGAACATTTATTAAGAAATGAGCAAGTTATGATTTATTTTAAATATCTAATGCAGTGGTTCTCAAATAGTTTCACCAAGTACCACCTTAGAAAACACTTGGCTCTCCAACTAACCCCATAATGACCAACATTAAAATACGGTTGCATAGTAGGTCTAATTATTCAGTAAAAACAAAGCAGAGGTTTTAATTTACAAATATGTTTAGTATATTTGTAATATTACACAGTTTGAACAGTAAGATTGTGTTTAAATATAGGGGGACACAGTACTTTAACGGCAGCACGGTGGGAGAGGGGTTAGTGCGTCTGCCTCACAATACGAAGGTCCTGAGTAGTCGTGAGTTCAATCCCGGCCTCGGGATCTTTCTGTGTGGAGTTTGCATGTTCTCCCCGTGACTGCGTGGGTTTCCTCCGGGTACTCCGGCTTCCTCCCACCTCCAAAGACATGCACCTGGGGATAGGTTGATTGGCAACACTAAATTGGCCCTAGTGTGTGAATGTGAGTGTGAATGTTTTCTGTCTATCTGTGTTGGCCCTGCGATGAGGTGGCGACTTGTCCAGGGTGTACCCTGCCTTCCGCCCGATTGTAGCTGAGATAGGCTCCAGCGCCCCCCGCGACCCCGAAGGGAATAAGCGGTAGAAAATGGATGGATGGATGGACAGTACTTTAACCAAGTGATTATTTGCCGTACCACGAGATTGAGCCTGCATACCACTTTAGGAGAATAACTGATCTAACGCATTGTAATGCATTGCCTTAGGTGGGAAAGTGTCCTCCGCTAAGAAGACCGTCATGTTGGCACGTCACTCACACTGGCTTCTACAGCCCGCTGCGTAGAAACGTATATCTATTGTCTCTACAGGTCCCAATGTACCCCAAAACGGGGTACATTGTCCGGTGGCGGGCCAGGGCGCTTTTTGGGTGCATTTTGAACCTTGTGGTCAACCCCATTTATCATTGAGAACACCTGGGACTATTTTCGGACCTTCTGGGACCTAAATGGGTTCAATTCAGACCTCATTGATACTTAGACCCTAGTCCAGTTTTGTAACCATTCTATTGGCCAATACTGATTACAGTATTAATTGTAAATTGTTCAATTTATTAATAATGAATGCTATTGACAGTGTAACAATATCAAAACAATATTTAAACTATTATTTATTCTCTTTTATTACATACAATTGTTTGATCAAAACAAAGCCAATAGTACATGATAACTACACATATGTAAAACCTCTCAAAGTCCTCTTTGTTCTTCCCTGAATTTGCAAAAATGAACAAGACGACACAAAAAAGATTTTGTGAAAATAAAAATATCACTTCAATCACTCTTTCATATACTGATACTACACCCGGGTGATATGACCTAAAAATTAAATTGCAGACTTTTTCACAAAAAAATATGAATTAAGATTTTCTCCAATTTTGGCTCCTATTTTTTAAAGAAACTATTGAATACAAATGACAGAGACAACTTTCGCTTTTATCTGATCAAAAACTAGTTTACTGCATCTTACTCTTGGCAAAAATCTAAACTTTTTAAAGTTCTTCTTCTTTTTGTTCAAAATATTTTTCAAAAAACTAAATAGATAAAACATTGAATTGTAGCTAATTTTGTCCTATTTTCTGTGATGCTTTTGTTCATATGTTATGTTGATCGGCTCATTGCTTCCGTTTCAGATGCTGGAATAGGTTCGCTGTGCTGCTGCCTTTTTTAAGCAAACTTTGCAGTGTGCAGTCATTTGTTCCTCAGCCTTTTCCGCAAAACTAAACCACTGACAACACTATTGTTTTCTTTGGAACAAACGTCACGCTCTCTTTGGTTTCTTCGGGAACTTTCTGAACCCCTCCAGAGCCTAAATGAGCTTGATTCGGACCTCGCAGGAACAATAAACCGACTACAGTTCGGAGTCAGGGGAAAAAAACGCTAAGTAACTTCTAACCCAAACCCAACAGTGAGATGGGGTAAGAAGCTCTGTCATTCGGGAGGAACTCGGAGAAAAAACAGATGATGTGACTTGGGTATCTTGTCAGGATGGCCCCTGGGCGCCTTCCCTGGGGAGATTTTAATGGAACAGTAGATGGCCTCAAGTAAGACACAGGACACTTTCGCGAGACTATGACTTTTAGCTTGTCTGGGAACACCTTGGGATCCCCAAGGAGGAGCCGGACAAAGTAATCAGGGAGAGAGAAGTATGGGCTTCGCCGCAGTCCCTACGACCTGACCTTCTATAAGAAGAACATGTAGAGATGGAAAGATGTACGTACGGAGGGAGGGTCTTCAATCTGGTTTCTTCTTGGCATTATCGCTTGGTATGACTTCTGCTAGCTAACATCTGGACTTGATTTGTTTTTTGATGTGTGACGTTATACCCGAGGGTTGTGTACAGAAAAATCGAATTAGGAATACAATCACCCCTAACTTGAGTTTATGTACCATATTTACGCAATTGATTATGACAATAATTTGATGGTTTAATTGTCTCAAAATACTAATGTCTTTAAATTTAAAGGGTAATAGAATAGTTAGGATGCTGACCTCAAGTCTCCAGGCGCCATGTGACAAATAAAGCCTGTTGTATCCCTTTTAATGTACAGTATGTACTGTAAGCACATATACTGTACAGTATGTACTGTAAGCACATATACTTACAGTATATGTGCTTTATTTGTCACATGGCGCCCGGAGACTTGAGGTCAGCATCCTAACTATTCTATTACCCTTTAAATTTAAAGACATTAGTATTTTCCCTTTTAATGTACAGTATATGTGCTTACAGTACATACTGTACATTAAAAGGGATACAACAGGCTTTATTTGTCACATGGCGCCCGGAGACTTGAGGTCAGCATCCTGGTCAGTGAAGCTGAACGTATGTACATATGTGGGTGGCACTGGAGGCAAGATGGGTGAAGTGTCTTTCCCAAGGACATAACAGCAGTGACTGGACTGGAAGAAGTGGGGTTGGAACCATCAACCCTCTAGGCAGAACAACTTGAAAATAGTGGACGTTACATTTACTAGCTGCACTTGTAGAAAAACATTTTGTTCTCTGTACTGTTTGCAAAATGTCTCATGTTTGTCTATTCTGTAAACATACTGTAGCGTAGAGTGGTGCTATTTATGGAAGCTGTGTTCCTGTTGCATGGCGGGCAAGGAGATGGATGGGAAGCATGGGGCTGGAGAATACAGTGACCTAGATGAGTGAACTGGAATGATTGGTGTTGCAGAGCGCCTCATGCCTCCTGCAGGAACGTGGCGAAGCGCCGGGCATGGAATATTTGTTCCGTGGCGAGAAGGAAAGGTTAGAAATATTGTTGGAATAATATAGTACTGCTACTACTAATTCTACATTACACCCATCAGATTTCTACATACTGTACATGAAAGGAATGTTTTCAGAAAATATCAGTTTTTGTCACATCGTATTTACATATATATATATATATATATATATATATATATATATATATATATATATATATATATATATATATATATATATATATATATATATATATATATATATATAAACACATTTATATATGTATATATATATTTATGTGTATATATATATGTGTATATATATATATGTGTATGTATATATATCCATCCATCCATCCATTTTCTACCGCTTGTCCCTTTTTAGGGTCGCGGGGGGTCACTGGAGCCCATCTCAGCTGCATTCGGGCGGAAGGCGGGGTACACCCTGGACAAGTCGCCACCTCATCACAGAGCCAACACCGATAGACAGACAACATTCACACTCACATTCACACACTAGGGCCAATTTAGTGTTGCCAATCAACCTATCCCCAGGTGCATGTCTTTGGAGGTGGGAGGAAGCCGTAGTACCCGGAGGGAACCCACGCAGTCACGGGGAGAACATGCAAACTCCACACAGAAAGATCCCGAGCCCGGGATTGAACTCAGGACTACTCAGGACCTTCGTATTGTGAGGCAGATGCACTAACCCAGTGGTTCTCAAACTTTTTTTGTCATCCCCCACTTTGGACAAGGGGGAGTTTTCAAGCTCCACCTGCCCCCATCGCCCCAACAGAACGCTAATGCCAAGCTTAACATTTTCAAGTTTATTGAACATCAAGTAACATCAAGTTGTATACATTCAAACTCAATAACATAAAATAACATAAAGTTCAATAATAAATAAAATAACTGTGCAGCTGTGGTATAACTTGCATCAAGATCAATAATAAATAAAATAACTTGCATCAAGTTCAATAATAGATAAAACAAAAGTGTTATAACTTGCATCAAGGTCAATAATAAATCAAAAAAGTGTTATAACTTGCATCAAGTTCAATAATAAATCAAATAAAAGTGTTATAACTTGCATCAAGTTCAATAATAAATCAAATAAAAGTGTTATAACTTGCATCAAGTTCAATAATAAATCAAATAACTTGCATCAAGTTCAATAATAAATAAAATAAAAGTGCCACTTTGCTATCTTTGCAAAAAAAAAAAAGGAGGAGCTATGCATTTGGCAAGACAGGAAAAGTGAACATGAGTTTTACAGTACTCCAGCATTAGTGGCTGCAATGAGCCTGTTTTGCACTGTACAGCTTTTCAAATGGGGGTTGCAGGCTTGACACTGCCACTCTTAAGTCATGCTCAATGTTCAGCTGAGACCTGTACTTCGTTTTGAGTGAAGCAACAGCTGAAAAGCCTATCTCACACAGATAAGATGTGGCAAAGGGGAGAAGAATGGACACAGCTCCGCTTAGCCCCGCCCCCATTAGTTACAGTTGCTATGTCTGTCAAACTTTCGCTCCTACCTAGAAATTTAAAGCCTACAGGAAAAATAAGTAATTTACATTTATTTATATAGCGGATTTCACAGACAGAATCACAAAGTGATTTACAGTGTGTATAGAAAATGAAAGCATAGTAAAAAAAAAAATCTAAGAATATAATAAAATAAAAAAAATGTAAAGTGAAAGTCCTCCCGTTCCTCGCGCCCCACCTGTCATGTCTCTATTCCCCACCAGTGGGGCACGCCCCACACTTTGAGAAACACTGCACTAACCCCTCTGGCACCGTGTATGTATATATATATATATATATATATATATATATATATATATATATATATATATATATATATATATATATATATATATATATATATATATATATATATATGTATATATATATATATATATATATATAATATATATATATATATATATATATTTATATATATATATATATATATACACTGTATATATATATATATATATATATATATATATATATATATATATATATATATATATATATATATATATATATATATATATATATATATATATATATATATATATATATATATATGTATGTGTGGGAAAAAATCACAAGACTATTTCATTTCTACAGGCCTGTTTCATGAGGGGTTTCCTCAATCCTGAGGATTGAGGAAACCCCTCATGAAACAGGCCTGTAGAGATGAAATAGTCTTGTGATTTTTCCCCACACATACATATTACGCTCTACCACGGTATCGAGCACTATTTTTTGGATAATCTAATTAAGACATATATATATATATATATATATATATATATATATATATATATATATATATATATATATATATATATATATATATATATATATATATATATGTGATATGTGTATATGTCGATATATATATGTATATGTAGCTGAGATAGGCTCCAGCGCCCCCCGTAAGCCCGAAGGGAATAAGCGGTAGAAAATGGATGGATGTGATGTGTATGTATATGTGTATGTATATGTATCACACTCAAGACACACACAAGCCAAAATCACTGTCGAGTTCCGGTCTTCTGCCATTTTTTATATGTCTCTTGTGCGTCATTGTTTGTTATCTAATGCGTCACGATGGTTTTGTTTTGGTTTTGTCTGTTCCAAAACAACCTTGTATCTCTTAGTCATATTTGGAAATTCTAAACATTCTGTAGACAGGTTGGCACAACTCCATATTCACCTTTGTCCCACTGGCACAGAATAGAAGATAAATTAAATGAGCGTACATTCTTATTAGACATGCAATATAGGTCAAAGGTCAGAAATTCTACTACATACCCGCCTTCCAGGGTCTTAAGACCCTGGACCAAAACAATTTCTGATGTAGACCACTAAGTTAAATCTCTACCACACATAGAGGCAAAAACCTCAATGTTTTTATACGAGGCAAAAATTCCGTCTATGACCCTCCTTCAGAGCGATCGCTGTTACCAGCCTGCAGTAAAACCATCTCACAGAACACAATTAGTGGCCTACCCTTTGATTTAGTAAAGGAATAACAAATACTTTGATCATGAACATCATTAAACATAAATAGATTAATGTATATAGACTTATGACTGTAAGACATTTGCAAAAAATATTTTTCCCGGCATTTGCAATGAATGTAGTTACCAATATTGTTAATTATCAATTGATTTTGAACACACAACTGAATTTCGTATGAGTCCATGTTCGATTAGTGCTCGTATAGATGGCTCGGTGGTGCCTCAGGCTGATGGCCTGTCGACACCTCGTTGGGCTTTTGGCTGCCTTGGTGAAGAAAGAGATCCACTCAAACAGTCTGTCTCTGTCTCTTCTTGGGGTGTGGTTCAGTCCATTGGGCAGTCTGTTCAGTGGCCGGTGCGTGCTGGCCGAAATTGGGGAAAACTCAGGTAGAGTTGGAGCTGAAGGGGCTATGGGGAAGGCTGGGGCAGAGTATGGGGCGTGGGGCTTTGGTCCAGGCCCTCGGCTTGCTTCAGGTCCTCCTTCCACAGCTGCTGGAGTCCCGACGGACACATATTGGCTGGCAACCTTAGTCGTTCTCGTCATTGCTGGCAAGGTGTTGTCTCTCCTCTCGGTTCCTTCCAGTCAGGTATCGGGTGTTGGTCCTGGATTGGCTTTGACCGTGCCCCTCTTAGCGAGTGCAAGGGAATCTGGAGTGGCTGCTTTCATCCTCAAATCTGCACAGAGGAACTGGCACACAAATTCTACATTTTGCAAACTTACCATTTTGGTCTCATGGTCTTTCCACCTTCCTAGGAAGCTGCTGGTCCTGAGAAGTGCTGATCTTTTGACTGAAGAAGATTAACCTGTTTTCTTAAATTAGGTGCCGTTGTTTGACCTAATCTTTTTGGGGAAACCATGTCGGGATATTAGATAATTCACAAAACATTTAATTACTGAATTGGCACCCTCCTTTGAGGTTGGGGTTGCTTCCGCCAACCACTGCGATTGTCAATCTAAATCATTACGTTCCTTTATCCTTGTACCGGATTGATCATATCGATTAAATAAAACCTCAACACGCTCAAACTTGACCCAATCCAAACTCACCTCCCCCCTCTGTCCCTCTCGCAGGGACAGTGTTAGTCGTAGTAATAGTAATAGTAGTAGTAGTAGTGGTAGTAGTAGTAGTTTCAGAAACATCCAAGAAAAAGAAAAGGCAGCTGATAGTCAAGTGCAGCAAGAACAGAGGCGGAGGACAGGTCATGTTTGAGGTCACTGTTCGCTTTTGCAATAGTACTTTGATATTTTACAACACCTAGTGAATTATTGTGGCCTCAATAATTCACTAAATAGTTGTATTTAATTTAGTCTATCTATGATGGGACAATGCACAGAAACATTTAGTTCAGAAACAGATATGTTCTGTACCAGATTATTTCTAAATAGCTACTTTCCATCTGTAGTCCCTGGCTACCTAAATTAAAGGGATCCAAAAATCAAGCAATAAAATTATGACACTAATTAATCATAATTTATATACATTCATAATAATCAATAATTAATCAAAAATAATCATACTGTAGCATGTAATCAATTTTAAGAAAAGTCACCAAATGCCCCTTCATGGACACATACTTAACATACAATACAACCACACCTTATTTACATCATCACACAAAGACAATACATGCTCTTGTTCACATCTGTCATCATTCATAACAACAACCAAGCTTTTAACAGCCATACCTCACAATTTACAACAAAAATGCTCTCATAGATAAATATAATACTCATTAAATTGATGTGTCAACATAATGCCCATCTTAGTGACCGTGTGAGCAGCCTTGATTGCTCCAAAGCCACTTTTTAATTTCAAATTTTCTATTCCTTTTGTTATAACATGGAGAAGGCTAATTGGTCTGTACATGTTCTGGTCTTCTTTATTTCCTGCTTTATGGATTTAATTATAGTAGCAGTTTCTCGACGTGGTAGGGAAAGTGTTTTCCGTTATTGATTTATTTATCAATCGTTGTTATACGAGCAATAATACAATCCTTATATGTTTTTAGGAAGATAGTGTCCAACCCATATATATATCTCTAGATCGTGAGTCTGATAATGCAGTGAAGATTTTGTTTAACTTTGTTTCATTTGTTAATTCTAAAATTAGTCCATCCTGAATAAATGACAATTATTTGCACTGATTTTGAGGGATTTTTTATTCAGGGTTTGTACAGACTGGATGAAATGTTCATTAAAATTATTACTTATGTCCAGACTGTCTGCGATAGTAGCGCCATTGATATTTAATGTTATAGTGTTGTTTCTTGTTTGCTCTCTTTCCGTAAGTTTGTATCTGGTTTTCCATAACTTTCTAATGTTCCCTTTTGCAACTTTGATTAATTCTAAGTGAAAGTCAGCCTTAGACTTCCGCATAAACATTGTAACTTTGTTCCTCCAAACTTTTAAATCATACGATCTTTATTTAGACCTGTTATAATTGCTCTTATGAGAGCTGAGTCCTCATATCTTTATTAGAATCCAATGGTATTTTTATTGTAGCACTCTTCTTTCTGGTTTTGTATTCGTGTATTTACAGATGTTCTCTTTGATTTTTGTCATCCAATTGTAATTCTAGTAGGGCTGCTTATCATTTGTATCATGTAGAAGCCGTTTATAATATCCTTAAATTTCTTTCTACGTGTTTTATTTAACCAGTCCAGATTAACGTCCCCCATGACGTTACTTCTTTCATACTATGCTGTTTGAGGATGTCTGAAAATGAATCAAGAAAAATGTCTTTAGCTGTGGTCGGTCGGTATACTACAATTACCTTGAAATACATTTCTGAGGAAAATGTGATTTTAATTTCAACATACTCAAATTGATCTACTTTTAATGTTTTCCCTTTCATAAATCATAATTCCTCCCCCCTTTGTCACCCGATCTGTATTTTCTGTAATCTTGTCCCCCGGGACATTAATTAGAACAAAATTTGTTGTGGGTTTTAACCATGTCTCTGATAGACACGGTAATCCGGATTAGAGTCTGACAGTAACTGCTGTATTTGTTCAGTATGTTTCCTGTGGTAGAAAGTTTAATAATGCGGACACGTTTGTTACTGAATACTTTCTACAGACTTCTGTCCCTCTGCGACTTTGTGTATGTAATAAGCAACTACAATTATTTGATATGCTTAAATTTTGTTTTAGCTCAGCTGTTGTGTAGCTGCTAGCTCTTTGTAGCCTACAGCAGGAATGTCCAAATTGCAACCAATAGCTATGTTTTTAACAGACAACCGAAATAATTGAAAATGTGGTATTAGCGTATCGGTTCAATCAGCGGCAGCTACGCCCTGTTTTATCATTTGACCAAATTTTTTTTGGTTTCGTAGGCAGGACAGAGAGCAAAGGAACAATGTGGGTCATTAGTTGTCCATCTTATACCATTCTAATTGTTGTAAGGATAGTTCACATGAGCGGCCATACCTTGAGTCCCACCATATATAAGAGTCAAAAGGCTCCTATTATGAGTCGTCTAATTGGTGATCATACACTTTGGCGGTTTGGGTGGCAGGGCACACGGACGCACCTCAGTCAGCCAGTGCTAGGACAGTTGGAGCAGTCCCCGTCCTCCATTCGTTCCTGGGAGGCGTCCCCAGTAGTTGTCAGCTGATGTCGTGCTGTCAGGCAACATCAGGAAGTTCCTTCTGTGCGGTATTGAATTGTCAGGGCACAGTTCGTAAGCAGGTCATTACAAGGTGTGTGCAGGTTGACCACAAAGGAATGCTTGAAAGATTGTGTTGAACATTGTCCGTTGACACTTATGTCCAGCAGGGGTCTGTTTGTATCCTGCTGTTCGTCCTGCTGTCACACCTGTATTTTTTGTGAGCATGTTCTGGCTACAACTTTGGAGCTTGTCTTGTTCAGATTGGCAGTCCCCCTGCTGCATATCCTTTCCACCCTCGCTTGACCTAGCACAACCGTGGCTACCACCCAAGTCCGTCTGTATGGTTTTACGTTTTGTTGAGGTTTTTCCTCCAGAATTTGGAACTCAAAACATGTACACCCATCGTTTTCATATCCTCTCGGTTAGTTCAATTTTGCATATCACGTTTTAAAATTACAGTCTTAACTATCCCATTAATTGCTAATCAATAACCTTAATTCAAAGATTATACGTACTACTTCATGTGTATTTAAGTACCCTTTTAATTCACTTAAAGATTATCTATAAGTTAATTTAAACTATCATTTGTCTATCAGTAGCCGCGAGTAAGCTGTCATGCTTGCACTCTGACCTCCCGCTGTGCGTGATATTCTCCAAAACAAAAGAATGTTTTTATTCACGTTTCTCCTTATCTTTCAGCTAAATCTTTTAATCTTTTAACTTTTAACGTCCGCACTGTGTTTATTTTTATTGTCTGCATTTTAATTTTGCTTTTATTTTCTTTCATTTCACTTTGTTGCATGAAAAACGCCACACAAACAAAGCTGCCCCGCCTTGCCTTGCCTGTCTCCGACTGGTTATCCAACCTAGTCACAACAAACACACAAGGCCATGCTCTAAGCGCCAGGCCTAATCACACTTCTCCTCTTTTTAACACTTTACATATCGGCTCTTATTCTAATTATTAATGTAGGCTGTTATTTGTAATTATTATTCAACACTATTCACAGCAAACAGTTGTAAAGTTATAGTTATTCGCATTATACTCTCAAAATCTGTAGCTAACTGAAAGCTGTTGAGATTTGGTTTGCCTCTTTCATCTCAGTGGCCTAGTGGTCATACCAAAGACTATAAAAAATTTTGGAGCCAAATCACCAAAAATGATTCCCGGGCGCGGCACCACTGCTGCCCACTGCTCCCCCCACCTCCCAGGGGCGATCACGGGGATGGGCCAAATGCAGAGGACAAATTCCACCACACCCAGTGTGTGTGTGACAATCACTGGCACCCCAACTTTAACTCTAACTTTATTCTGTCATGCCATTATCCTCTTCTAGCTCAACATCCAGAAGTATGGTGTACTGCAATGTCTAAATAAAAATATAAATTACTCCAAACTAAAATGTCAGACTGCACTTTAAAGATACTTTTATTAAATTAATTTCCAAACTAACCACCACCACAGCAGACATCTTCCTCAATCCTATCCCAATACTCCCATAAATTAGAAAGTGTTTCACAACAGTGGTTAAGTAGTTATTTTAAGTAATAGATCTCAATATGTAGAAATTAATAAGACTAAATCTTTACCAGAAAGAGTAACTTGACAAGAGTATATGAACTAACTGCTTGAGAATAATAATTGATCATAAATATGTTGGAAGCCACATATTGAACATATTAAAGAAAAATATCCAAATCAATTGCTATTCGGTATAAAGTAAAACACATGCTGAATAAGAAATGTCTGCACATGTTATATTATTCATTTATTTTTCCATATGTAATATTGTTTTGAAGTTTGGGGAAATGTTTATAGAAGAAATATAGACCCAATACTTAAACTTAAAAGGCTCATTTCAATATTACACAAAGCATTATTGTTATGATCATACCAATCTATTTTATATAAGTCATAATGTGTTAAATGTTCAAATAATTTAATTTTAAAACATTTGAGTTTGAGTTTGAGTTTGAGTTTATTTCGAACATGCAAGCATACAACATGATACATCACAATTTCCAGTTTCTTTTCAACATGTTCGAAAAGGAGTAGGAAGAAGCAGAGCTTATTTAATCCTACCCCTTTTCTTTACATAACAGTTGCAAAACTTTTTGTTCACTTCCTGTTCACAATTTTTTCACAATAAACTCCATAAGTAATCACAATAAAAATAAATAAATAAATAATAGTAAGAATTTAATAATAATAATTGGTGAAGTAAGTCATATTTCATATGATGAGATAAATAAGATTACTTTAAGAATGAATGAATGGATGGATGAAATAAATTGAGAATGTTTGTCATGGTTCTTCTTCTTTGTACTTTGTAAACACTTTAAGTTTGAAGAGTTTCTTGAAGTGTATCATATTAGTACATTGTTTGATTGCTTTGCTTAATCCATTCCATAATTTAATTCCACATACTGATATACTGAAGGTCTTAAGTGTTGTACGTGCAAACAAATGTTTTAAATTACGTTTTTCTCTAAGATTATATTTCTCCTCTTTTTTTGAGAAGAATTGTTGTATATTCTTGGGTAGCAGGTTATAGTTTGCTTTGTGCATAATTTTAGCTGTTTGCAAATTCACTATGTCGTGGAATTTCAGTATTTTTGATTCAATAAATAAAGGGTTTGTATGTTCTCTATATCCAACATTATGTATTATTCTAACTGATCTTTTTTGTAACACCGTTAATGAATGAAGTGTACTTTTGTAATTATTTCCCCATATTTCTACACAGTAGCTCAGATATGGTAACACTAGTGAGCAGTAGAGAATATGAAGGTATTTTTGGTCTAGAACATGTTTTGCTTTATTCATTATTGACGTGTTTCTTGCAACTTTATGTTGTATATTTTTTACGTGAGATTTCCAGTTCAATTTATCATCAATCATTATACCTAGAAATTTGGTTTCGTTTACTCTTTCAATTTCTATTCCGTCTATTTGTATTTGTGTTTGACTTTCTCTTCTACTGTTACCAAATAGCATTATTTTAGTTTTACTAAGATTCAACGATAGTCTGTTTTTGTCAAACCATCTTTTTAATTTGTTAATTTCTTCTGTTATTATTTGTATTATCTCCTGTGTGTTCTCTCCTGAACAAAACGCTGTTGTATCATCCGCAAATAATACTAACTTTAAATCTTTTGTAACTTTACAAATGTCATTTATATAGAGATTGAACAATTTAGGTCCTAGTATTGATCCCTGAGGTACACCACAGGATATATTTAGCGTTGTAGACGTGTGTTCGCCTAGCTTCACGTATTGTTTCCTGTTCGTTAGATAACTTCTTATCCAGTTTAAGACTAACCCTCTGATGCCATATCGTTCTAGTTTTTTGATTAAAATATTGTGATTAATTGTGTCAAATGCTTTAGTTAGATCCATAAAAACCGCTGCCGCACATTTTTTACTATCTATTGCATTGGTAATTTCTTCTGTAATTTCAATTAAAGCCATTGAAGTTGAAACATTAGCTCTATATCCATATTGGTTCTCTTCGAGTATTCTATTTTTATTTATGAAACTTTCTAATCTGTTATTGAACAGTTTTTCAATGATTTTAGAAAATTGTGGAAGTAGAGAAACAGGTCTATAATTTGTAAATTGATGTTTGTCTCCAGTCTTATAAATTGGTGCAACTTTAGCTATTTTCATTTTGTTTGGAAATGTACCTGTTTGAAATGATAGGTTACCAATATACATTAATGGTCCTGAGTTCTCTTCAATAACCTTTTTTATCGTTTCCATATCAATTCCGTTACAATCAGTTGAAGTCTTAGATTTACATTTTTTCACGATTGTAACTATTTCCTCCTGTGTCACATTACTGAGGAACATGGAGTTGGGATTTCACTCTATGGTATCATTATAGTCCTCAATTGGAACTGGGTCTGGAATCCTTTCTTCCAATTTTGGTCCAATATTTACAAAATAATTATTGAAGCTTTCAACTACTTCCTTTATGTTGTCATTTTTTTATTTTCATCTAAGAAGTATCGAGGGTAGTCCCTCTTAGTTCCATTTTTAATAATGCTATTGAGGATGCCCCATGTTGCTCTCATATTATTTTTGTTCCTGTCCAATAATTCACTGTAATATTCTTTTCTACATGATCGTAGTATGTCTGTTAACTTGTTTTTATACTTTTTGTACTTAATTTCTGCCTCTATAGTTCTTTGTGCTATAAATGTTCTATATAGTGTATTCTTCTTCTTACAAGCATTTTTTAATCCTTTTGTCATCCATGGTTGATTATTCTTTCTCTGCTTGTTACTGAGTTGTATCCATGGACAATGTTTGTCATAAAGTATTATGAACTTGTTTAAGAAATGTTCATATGCTTCATCAACCTCTTTTTCATTAAACACATTGTCCCAATCTTGCTTTTGTAGTTCAATTTTGAAGGCAGTCATCCTCTTCTCTGTGCATAGTCTTCGAAATGTCCTTTTGTCTTCCATGTTCTTCTTGTAGTTTCCATCATATATTGTAAAAACTGGCAGATGATCACTAACGTCGCTTATAAGTAGACCACTTGTAGTGTTATTATCAAAATCATTGGTAAAAATATTATCAATAAGCGTGGCACATTGTCCTGTGATTCTGCTTGGCTTTGTGATTTTAGGATATAGACTGATGCTGTACATTGTATCAATGAAGTCATCAATAGACTTTTGCTTGTTGGGGTTCAATAAGTCAATATTAAAGTCACCACATAAGAACATTATTCTTTGACCATTGTCCATGTAAGTTGCCTTGATCCATTCTTCAAATGTTTCTATACTTGACTTAGGTGATCTATATATACAACTGATGAATATGTTTTTGCTTTTTTCCTGACATATTTCAATGGTTATACATTCTAAGATATTATCTATGGCAAATGACATGTCAGGTTCTTCATCACGTACACAGCTACTCCTCCTCCATTTTTGTTGGTTCTGTTGATGTAGTTTAGTTCATATCCCTCCAGATCAAAATCTATTCCTTTTTTATCATCAATCCATGTTTCTGTGACAGCAATCACTTTGAAGGGTTCGTTGATGTGTTCCAAAAAGTTCTTAATGTTGTTGTAATTTGCATACAAGCTTCTACTATTAAAATGAATAATTGACAATTTGTTATCACATTCAATGTTGCTATTATATTGATCATCTGTATAATAAAAACAACTATTACTGATTTGGGAGAAAAAAATTGTATCTGGATCTATATCATTTTCCAAATCCTGGTTTTTGTGATCTTTGTTGCAGAAATTTTTTAGTTCCATATTTTGTTGTTCAACAAACGTTGATGTTGTTTCAATAATCTCTATAAGTGTAGGTGGATGCAATCCTGAATGTAGGTCCTCTTGTTTAGTCGTCCCTTGGAACATAGTAGTGCCGATGCTGAATTTAGGTGCTTGTTTTCTTTCAGAGTCCATTATCATCGTTGTTGTGGTAGCTGTGTAAACTTTAAAAATTGTCCAGGTCCTTGATGTCATGGACAACAATTACTCTTGCTTCTGGACCTCCATTCAGCTTGATGTAGATTTTACAGTTGGCGCTCCAAGTTCCCTGGATTTTTCCCTGCCTTCTCAAGTCGCATGCTTTCTTGGCGATTCCAGCATTACGTTTTGTGAGATGCTCATTCATGTACACATTTGTTCCCTTCAGCTTCTTTCCCTGTCTCAGCAATGCCATTTTAGATTTTCTGTTTACGCGTTTCACAAGCACAACTGGAGTGGCGTTGTTGTTTCTTCCGTTCAGTGGGATGCATGTTTCGATGGTATTAATGTCAATTTCAATTTCTTTTGATTGCAGAAAGTTGACCACTTGCTGTTCTGCTGAGACCATATCCATTTCATCTGGTTCACCTTCATTATTCACAGCTTTCGCATAGGATCTTGGTTTAATTCGGTGCCCTGTCACAATGATATCATTCATTCGTTTATCCTGATCCATATCATCTATGATGTTCCTCAGCATGTTATTTACATTGGCAATTATGTTTCCGAGTAAAGAACAACAGCCTTCCAGTTTGTATTCTTAGCTTGTTTACATTATGAGGAGAAAACTATCATTTACGGGGGATATTGATTTTTGAAATAGGTCAAGTAAAATAAAATAAAAACACAAATGTATTTCAGTTTTAGGAGTTAAATGATGTACCATCCTCAGTGATGAGCTGAACACATGTAGTTTTTTGTTATTGTTTTGGAGACCCTTGAAAAGTAAAGTTTTTTTAACATTATAAAATATAGTAACAATTACTTTCATCTTTTAACGTTGATGTTCCAGGTAATTTAATGTTCAGTAATTGTTTATCATAGGCCAATATAAGCTTTGGCTTCCGCCTATTCTTTTTTCGGTCATTCTTTTTTCTTTTCTTTTCTGTGTGTAAATGTGTATGATTGTTAATATGTCTAATTTACTGTTAAACTGCTCACACAAATTGGTTGATGGTTGATTATATGACCAAAATAAACCTATTTCATTTATTCATTCATTATCTATCGCACTCATAGTTTTATTCCATTTTGCATGTAATTATTCCTATTGATTTCTTCCCATTTCACTCAAACAACTAAACAAACAAATAAACAAACTTGCAGCTAACCACAATCAACAGCATACCATTTACGAATACCTTCATTTGTCACTTTCTCATCTTTTCTTCACTTTCATTTTCCTTTACAAACAACATCCTGTATCCATCTCTTCCTTACACTTCACACAATGTTTCTATTTTCTGTTCTCCTAGAAACCATTCACATAACGTAAGGTTATAAACATCCTTTTCCCATATTTTCTCAAACAATCCTCTTCACCCTCCTTCTGTTTTTTCACCTGCTCTCTCTTCCTCTCTCTCTCACTTTCTCGACTTCTCTCACAATACAAACACAATAATCCAAAATAATCAGTCTTATAAAATAATTTTAGCTTTAGATATGATTTAGGGCAGTGGTTTTCAACCTTTTTTCCCAGTAAAATAAAGAAATAAAATACAGCATAATGTCATCATTTTCTGATTTATTAAATTGTATAACAGTGCACCATATTGCTCATTTGTTGTGGTCTTACTTGACTTATTTGGACAAAAAAAAATAAGAATAACTAAAACGTTTTAAAAATTAAACTAGTGATTAAATTATAATCAAAATTTATATACATATAATCAATCATCAACCTTCTTTGGATATTGTAATAGAGATCCATCTGGGCTCGTGAACTTAATTCTAAATATTTATTTTGTTGAAGAATTATTCTTCTATAATTATATTTATAAAGGATTTTGAATTGTCGCTATTTTAAAATATTTAAAATCTCAGGTACCCCTTGTGTTTGTCTCAACTTCCACACAGGAACTGGATGGATCAGATAAGCAGCAAGGCTGTTCAATACAGTATATTACACACATAATTAATGACTAATGAATTTAACAATGCTTCAATGTCCCAGTCCAAATGTATGTGTTGATATTTAAATGTTTATTTATTCATATACAGTATATTTTATTTTTCCTTTTGTCAAAACCAACCTGTCAGCCTTCTCTTCAGATTGAGTACAGCTGTCCACTATATATATTTATATATTTTTTTTTATTTATTTATTTTTGTATTCTTTAAACCTAGCTCAATGCTAAACTAATCCAATGCTATGCTAACTCAATGCTAACCTAGCTTAATGCTAACCTAGCTCAAAGCTATCCTAGCTCAATGCTATCCTAACATTGTCACACCTCTTCGGCCCACGCCTCACGCAGCTGTCACTCACACAGCCTCGTCACACGCACACATCCCTTATCTTAAAATGTCTTCCAGCTGAGACTCCTTTTTTTTTTTCTTTATATGCGTCACACAGTCACTCACACAGAGAATTTACCAGCACAGTTAAAAGTAAATGCAATAGACAACTATTTTTCTCATCCAGAAGCACAGCTGTATCATATCAGAACCTTAATAATAAGAACAACATTTATCATTCACTCTTAGATGGACAAATAGTCAAGTTTAAGGAGGGTATTCTGGACTTCCCTGCTTAGGCTGCTGCCCCCGCGATCCAACCTCCGAGAGCGGAATAAGATAATTAAATGGATAGATCATTCACTCATATGTTTTCTGTACATAAACTGTGTCTACTTTCTCACACGCACACACATTTTAGACAATTTCCCAACTTTTACAGATAGCGGGGCTGTGAGAAAAAGCGTGAAGGGAGGTTGCGAGAGGGGGGGGGGGGGGGATGAGAAAAGGAAGGGGGGAATTAAACCAGATAAGAAACCAGGTGCTACACAAAAGTTATTAAATTACGCATATATCTAAATGTACCAACATAAACTGACTCACTCAATACACACACATTTCAGCATTCATCATTATACACACACATTGTTAAATTACCATACCACCCCATTGTCCGGACAAATATAAACAACTAATGCACGTGTGCTTTTGTGGAATCGGCCATCTCATTAACAAACACAGGTCCCTTCATTACTCATGCAACGGCAATTAACCCGTTTCAGCGGAGCAGCCCCTGGTTTTACTCCCTGACCAATACACGGCAACAGCATAAAAGCACCATAGAGTCACTGATAATCACCCAATGCTCTACAGTCATCATGTTTTGGTCAGTTCCATACAGTTTCACCAAAGCTTCACCAAAGCTCCACCAAAGCTCTACCATATGGAGCCCTTAACTCTATCCATCTATACTGCAGCAAATTTCCAAATTCGTGACAACTTGGCTCAGTTGATCTCCTTTACCGGAGTCACTGAACGATCACCTTATATCAGGCTTTTTACCCGGCTGCAGTTTCCACATAGACAGATACGTAGGACCTTCATAGACGTCATAAATTTGTGTGGGCCAAATGTCACACCAGTTAGCCAACCTTGCCTTAAATTTCGCTGTGTCCAACTCCGGCTAACCTAATGTACTTGCAGAAAAAGGCATCCTCTGCCAGCAACGACAGAGGATGAAGAGGTTAAAAGAAATTTTTTGTCTCACATAGTCTACATTTCAAAAACACTCCAAACCACCAAAATTCTATCAACAATCCCCTTATGTTAAAAACAAGAAATCACAAGTTTTCAACAAACACACAGACAAATGATCACATATAAAACAACTCAATCCAACCATAATTTACCCCATTCCAGGTTGTTTTTGGAGAACCTGACTAAACCTATCTTTTATCAAAAATAGATTCAGCAATTAGTCTTATCGATCCGGCTCTCTCCAGGCAGAAAATGTTTACACTTTAAGCAAAACGCTTACCTTGTTATGCGCGCGTGCAGCACACTGTCTGCCTGACAGAGAGAGGGGGAGCGGTTTTCGACCTGTAGCTTCTAAACCATCCTGTTCGTGACGCCAATTTGTGTAGTGGATTGTCCGAAGCTTAAACAGGCAACAAAAGTAGTTTAGTACAACAAATGTATTTACCCATTATCAGAAGTGCAGGTTGAATTAAGTTGGCCGTGCAGACAGACCACATGTTACTCCGGAGTAAACAAGACACACACAAGCCAAAATTACTGTCGAGTTCCGGTCTTCTGCCATTTTTTATATGTCTCTTGTGCGTCATTGTTTGTTATCTAATGCGTCACGATTGTTTTGTTTTGGTTTTGTCTGTTCCAAAACAACCTTGTATCTCTTAGTCATATTTGGAAATTCTAAACATTCTGTAGACAGGTTGGCACAACTCCATATTCACCTTTGTCCCACTGGCACAGAATAGAAGAGAAATTAAATGAGTGTACATTCTTATTAGACATGCAATATAGGTCAAAGGTCAGAAATTCTACTACATATGCATATATATATATATATATATACAGATGTATATTTATACATATATATATATATATATATATATATATATATATATATATATATATATATATATATATATATATATATATATATATATATATATATATATATATATATAAGACTATAAAAATGGGACCCATTACCTCCCTGCTTGGCACTCAGCATCAAGGGTTGGAATTGGGGGTTAAATCACCAAAAATGATTCCTGTGCGCGGCACCGCTGCTGCCCACTGCTCCCCTCACCTCCCAGGGGGTGAACAAGGGGATGGGTCAAATGCAGAGGACAAATTTCGCCACACCAAGTGTGTGTGTGACAATCATTGGTACTTTAACTTTAACTTTAATATATATGGGACGGCATGGCGTAGTGGGTAGAGCAACCGTGCCAGAAACCTGAGGGTTGCAGGTTCGCTCCCTGCCTCTTACCATCCAAAAATCGCTGTCGTTGTGTCCTTGGGCGGGACACTTCACCCTTGCCCCCGGTGCCACTCACACCGGTGAATTGAGTGATGAATGATAGGTGGTGGTCGTAGGGGCCGTTGGCCCAAATTGCAGCCACGCTTCCGTCAGTCTACCCCAGGGCAGCTGTTGCTATGAAAGTAGCTTACCACCACCAGGTGTGAATGAATGATGGGTTCTACATGTAAAGCGATTTTGGGTACTTAGAAAAGCGCTATATAAATCCCAGGTATTATTATTATATATATATATATATATATATATATATATATATATATATATATATATATATATATATATATATATATATATATATATATATATATATGTCAGATCAATATTGGTATTGGTCAATACTCAAGGTATAAGGACACCCCTACTAAGCAGCACAACATTTTTGAAAGAGTAGCATTAAATCAGCTTCATTAACATTCTTGTATTAAATGTGCTTTTATTTTTAAGGGGCAGGCAAAAGGGCCGACATATTTTCCCTCATTGAACCAATGTGTGAATGTGGAGTGAATGAAAGATGGATTCTCACTTCTCTGTGCGCGTTTTGAGTGTCTATACTCTAGTAAATAAAAAAGTGCTATATAAATCTAATCTATTATTATTATTATTGTTGTTATTATTATTATTATTATTATTATTATTATTATTAGTTGTTGTCTAAAACAAACAGGAATCTACTCAACCATTCTAACAACAATTTCTTCTATCTTTGTCACCGTTACAGCAAACCATGTTTCCATTTCCACAAAGCTGGAGGAGACCAGGTGGGACAGTCGTCACCTTCTCCAAGATTTTTATGACAACCAGTCCAAGCCGTTCTCAGAGTTTGACAAAAACTGCACCGAACCGGGTAAGGCTGTCTTGTCTCATCAAAAAAAGCTCAGTTGGGTCTCAATCAATGAATTATTCAACCAGGGGTTGGCACATTGCTTCAAGACTCGATCAGAGGTGTCCAGTTGAAGGATACATAAGTCTACTTTGATATTTCTTCATGAATCATTCAGTACAGTCCTTGACAAATGTCATCTAAATGAGAAAGGATGTATTTTATAATGCCGATATATATATATATATATATATATATATATATATATATATATATATATATATATATATATATATATATATTTATAACTATTATTACTCTTTTAGATGGTGAATAACAACCTTCTTAAGGGGAACTGCACTTTTTTTGGGAATTTTGCTTGTATGTCTTTTTTTTTTAACGATGATAAAAAACGCTTGAAAGATTTGTCTAATGGGTGTCACCGTGGTAACCCTCAAAGCCCTCTGAAACAACTTCAAAACCCTCCAGCAACGTTTTATATCCACAGTGCAAGCAGTAACAGACACATTCATAACAATATGTAAAATGTTCAATATTTACCGTAGTTTGATCATTTTAATAATTTCCGGGACTGATTTCTTCCGCGGATTGTTTCCGTTTCCATAGCAGCGCACGTCTGACTTTTGGCAACAAATGTTTGCTCCTACTTCCGGAATCAAACACGAGTGTATATGTTCTAATCATGGCAGACTTGGTAACAGACAACGAAGACGATTATTTTTGGACAAATAAGGTTTCACAGACTTTTTTTTTAAGCTAAATATACAGACGATGGACTACTGCTTATAGAAGTCAGCACAAAGGAAGAGTGAGACGTTGGAGCAGACGGAAGCCGGTAGAGTGAGATGAAAGCGATTTTGACGCTATAAATGTGGAACTTGGAGCCAAGCTATTTCGACATAAATGGAATGTTTACCCAAAATCAACAGGAAACGTGTCCCCGGCCAGCTGGACCAGACAAACAGCTGTCCATCGAGTGAGTCTCTTTAATATTGATCATCATACATGCAGCACATCATGCGTGTTATTACAACTACAGTACATACGCTCTCTGGCTAGCTCAGCTGTGTACAAACAAGAGATAAAATGTGGGCTAATACTTTACAGATACTGTAATATGATTGTTCCCGTTTTTCAATCAGTACAGGTTATTGTCCTATCGCAGTGTTGTGCATTACAAATTTAAACCCGTTCCGTGTTGACTTAGAAGGTAGCTTATCTCTTGTCGTAGTTAGCTTTTATGGCTAATACTGTAGCATGGCGATGTGTTACTATATGCTCGAAAAAGAGTTCCTCAGTGTTCGCTCTTACAATAACAATGTCGCTACAGTTTGGTTATTATACGGGGCACAGAACGTAAATGAAGTATTGTTGATGATTTTTGAATGTATTTTTAAGTGATTTAGAGGTAGAATTGATCGCTCCCATTAGCTGCATTGCTAGCCACCAAGAACCAGCCGATTTTCATACGCTAGAAAGCGAGAAAAAAAAACAAAAAACTTTTGCCTTTCATAAGGATTGTGAACGATAAGCAAAGTTACAAAAAAAGTGCAGTTCCTCTTTAAGTCGACCTCATGTCGACAACATCTGTGTGGACCAAATTATTGTGTATCAACTGCTTTTGTCAAAATGACTGTTGAGACCCAAATACATTTTTTCTGTGAAAAAGGTTCTTAGTTTATGTAGTCTTCTGTTGCTTATTGTTTGCGTGTTTTTTAAAAAGCAGTTTGTTTTTATGTGAAAATGGTGTTAGGGGCAAAAATCAACAATAAGTTTGTTTCCAAAAAATGTGTTTGTCGCCAACAAATGTATTTGTCGGTAACAGTCTGTGATATCATCGATTGTGGGGTTTTTTGACGGAAAAAAACTTTGCGAGTCAGCGCAACTGGTGACCGGCCAGCAACGGGAGTTATGCAACATTTTAATCCTAAACACGAATAAATTGCTCAATTTGCAAAACTTAACTTGCTTTCCGTGGCTGTACGTTTGTGATGTGGAGCATTTAAAGCCATTTCGGATAGAATAGGAGTTAATTATCTAGCTAACAACAGAGACAGAGTTGGTGAAAAAAAAAGCTTTAACTATCATTTTAGCCAAAGTCTGCCAGCTAAACTTTGTCCAAATACCTGTGTTTTAAACACATAATTATTACATAGAACATTAGATAGCTTCAGTGTTGTTTAGTTGTTTGTTTTTATTGCTGCAGTTTTTAAATTTAGTTGATGTGTGAAAATTGTACTTTGTTTTTATCAGCTTGCTATTAAATGGACACAAGTGTAATAAGAGATCCACTATATTGCCAAAAGTATGTGGCCACCTGCCTTTACTCACATATGAACTTGAAGTGCCATCCCATGGAATTGTCCAAGATGTTTTGGTATCCTGGAGCATTCAAAGTTCCTTTCACTGGAACTAAGGGGCCAAGCCCAACTCCTGAAAAACCAACCCCACACCATAATTCCTCCTCCACCAAATTTCACACTCGGCACAATACAGTCCGGAATGTAGCGTTCTCCTGGCAACCTCCAAACCCAGACTTGTCCATCAGATTGCCAGATGGAAAAGCGTGATTCATCAGTCCAGAGAACGTGTCTCCACTGCTCTAGAGTCCAGTGGCGACGTGCTTTACACCACTGCATCTGGCGCTTTGCATTGGACTTGGTGATGTATGGCTTAGATCAGGGGTGCTCACACTTTTTCTGCAGGTGAGCTACTTTTCAATTGATCAAGTTGCAGGGATCTACCTCATTTATATATATAATTCATATTTACTTATTTATGAAATATATGTTTTTGTTAACAAGTTAAAGGTGTTTAATGATAATGCAAGCATGTTTAACACATATAGTTAATATTGTTAATAAATTAAAGGTGTTTAATGATAATACAAGAATGTTTAATACATATAGTTAATATTGTTAACAAGTTAAAGGTGTTTAAAGATAATGCAAGCATGTTTAACACATATAGTTAATATTGTTAACAAGTTAAAGGTGTTTAAAGATAATACAAGCATACTATGTTAACACATATAGTTAATATTGTTAATAAGTAGAAGGTGTTTAAAGATAATGCAAGCATGTTTAACACATATAGATTCATTTCTTTCATGAAGACAAGAATATAAGTTGGTGTATTACCTGATTCTGATGAATTGCATTGATAGGAATCAGACAGTGGTGCTGATAACGTCCGCATTTTCAAATGGAGGAGAAAAAAAGTCCTCCGTTCTGTCCAATACCACATGAAAGTGGTTGGTTTTTGGCATCTTATTTGTCCAGCTTCCGTACTCCTTTGTATACACTTTACAATAAATACATTGGCGGCACATTCCGTAGCTTGCTAGCTTGTGCACACCAGCTTTCTGAGACTCTTATGTTGTTAGCGCAGGCAGCATGAAGCAGCGCTTTTATTGTGCAACTGTGCCGTCGGACTTTGGAGTTTTGACGACAGGTACAGCGCCAGAGTCTGTTGAAATAAAAAGAGTTTCTCGCCTTCCTGTCGGTAATTTTTTCTTAATAATGAGCTGGCAGCAGCCAGCGTCATCTCAGATCTCTCGGGTGCTGTGAATGTCAATCAAGTGACGAAAGTGACGTCATAGTGAAGATTTATGATCGCTCATTTTTAGGACTATTTTTTTAATGCCTGGCTGGGGATCGACTGACACACCCTCCGTGATCGACCGGTAGATCGCAATCGACGTAATGAGCACCCCTGGCTTAGATGCACCTGCTCGGCCATGGAAACCCATTCCATGAAGCTCTCCGCGTACTGTACGTGGACTAATTGGAAGGTCACATAAAGTTTGGAGCTCTGTAGCAACTGACTGTGCAGAAAGTCTTTGCACTATGCGCTGTCAGTTTACGTGGCCTACCACTTGGTGGCTGACTTGCTGTTGTTCCAACATTCTTCACTTGTCTTATAATAAGGTTGACTTTGGAATATTTAGGAGCGAGGAAATTTCACGACTGGATTTGTTGCACAGGTGGCATCCTATGACAGTTCCACGCTGGAAATCACTGAGACTGTTTGTAGAAACAGTCTCCATGACTAAGTGCTTGATTTTATCCACCTGTGGCCGGGCCAAGTGATTAGGACACCTGATTCTCATCATTTGGATATATACTTTTGGCAATTATGTGTATGTTTATTGTTGTAGCGGCCTAATGAGCAACACAGGTTAGAAATAAATATTTCTGAACGAAGTAGTTATTTTTATTGTTAGTTCGAACATGCCTAAAAATATCTCCAGATCAATTCGATAATTTGAACTACTGAATAGGTGTACGTTTCATAATTGGATTAGTCGACTAATCGTTAAGATTTGTTGACTAATAAAAGCACCTAGCAGCATGTGAGTGGGTGCTTGCTTCACAGCAGACTCTAATGAATGTTTAAGATGCTCAAACACTCTTAAAGTGTAAAATATACACAGCTAATGTCTGCAATTTGTGGCCGACAGAGCAGACAGCGGACAATAAGAAAACCTTTCCTGGTGTTTCTTTCTGTAATTATTATTAATTACTACTATTATTAGTTATAATTATTTGAAACAGTACAACAATTGGATGAGCTCTAAGTATGTACGTTTACTGCCATATAGTGTCTATTTTTTAAGTCTGTGTGTAAAACGTCAATAAAGTATTTGTTTTTCCATTATTTATTTTTTAAATCATTGGCTTTTTAGTTACACTTAAAACATTGATTAAAAATTCATAAAATCACAAGTTGATTCAATGTTAAAAAAAACCATTCAGGCATTTTAGGCCGCGATAATCTTGGAGAGAATTAATAACACCGGATATTTGCTATCCCGATGTATTCTTTCTGTCTTCCATTAGGGTGATTTTAACATTGGTAACTGTTTGACCGTTTTAACTAAAGTCAAAGTGTTTGCTCAGGTGCGAACGCAGTAGTCTAATGTCCTGAATCCAAACGGCAATCTGGATCAGCCCCAACATGTAATCACTTATTCCGTATCCTGCGTCTGACATTTTCTGAAAGTTTAATCAAAATCCGCGTATACATTTTTGTGCTATTTGCGGCGAAATGAAAGAAACAGAGTTAACACAGAAGTAGAGGCTCCTTATTTTTTTTCTACCATATCTCTCACTCAACTCTCTAAAAAATCTTAGTATCTCTCACTCCTCTCTTTGCCCTGCTTTTCCATATTGCTCCTTCGCAGCTCTCTCCTTTCCTATATCTCTCACTTGTCTCTCTGCTCTCTCTCTCCTTATCTCTCACTTGTCTCTGTCCTCCCTGTGCGTATCGCGCAGTCTGTATCTCTCTTCATTCCTGTATCTCTCACCGGTCTCTTTGGCCTACCTCTACATAGGCCTGGGCGATATGGACGAAAAAGAAAATCTCAGATTTGTTCACAAAAAATTTGATTTATGATGTATTTCTCTACTTTTTAAAGAAATCAGTGATTGACATTCACAGAGGTCATTCAAAACATGTTTTTCTTTTATTTGATCAAAAACTAGTAGTTTAAAATGACACGGCATGCACCACATCTTACTCTTAGCAAAATTGTAATTTGAATAATCTTGTACTAAATTGTACTAACTAAATTAGGAAATGTTTTTGGGGGAGCAATAATTCTGCCTGGAATGAATCACTTCTGTTGACAAAAATATGACACTGTACATTGCATGCAAATAAATGATAATCTCCAATTTTGAGATTAATAAAGGGCAAACTTAAAAAAGATGTCCTAAATAAAATACTTCTTTTAAATAGAAATTTAGATTTGCACATTGTATGCAAATACATAATCAAGTAAAACATTGAGAGGAATATAATTTCAGAAAGTGGATAAAGTAAATGGAGGCTTGTTCATTCACACAGCTGGCGGTGTGCAGAGTGACCGCTTTAGTGTGTGTGCTTCTTTCTCATCATACTTGGTGCCCTTGTGTAAAAGATTCCTCCACAGTTAGCTGCTTTTTAGCAGGAGTTTGTTTGATGTTACGGTCTTGTTCGCCTCGAGTTGTATTTTCAGCACTCGACTGAAGGATCTGGTTTCACATAAGTTTGTTGTGCTGCTACATTTTTTAAAATAAACTTTGCAGCGTGCAGTCATTTGTTCCACGCCTGTTGCTGCAAAACCAAACTACTGACAACACTTTTCTTTTCTTTGGAACAAACGTCTCGGTCCCGTTAGCGTTAGCATTAGCCATGTTGTCCAGGTGTGTGTAAATCTCCGCTAACGACGTAAGGGACAGGGCGTAAGCTGCGGAAAGTCCTTGGGGCAAAAGGTATGCCGGAGCAAAACGAGAAAAATAAATGCATATATTTTTGAAAACGTCTGCAACAAAAAAACTCAAATTTATTGATAAAATTGATGTCGCCCAGGCCTACCTCTACGTAATTCTCTCCTGTCACTCCATTCCTCTCACCCCTGTCTCTCTTACTAGTATGTCTGTCCTCTTATTGTGTACACTGCACACCATTGACCAATAAGAGAATGGAACAATCTCACGTGTAAAAAAACAAAAACAGCCAAGCTTACAAAGCCATCAACAGACAAACTAAATCTTATTTTAATGTAATGCATTGAGTTCTCATCTCCAGGCTGTGTGCCTCTCATGGCCATGTTGTCTTTTGTCTGCATGTTGTTGTTCTTGTTTCCCTGGCATCCAAGTGGGCATCCTTGGGTTGAAAAAGGCTTATCTCCTGCTAAGCATTCTCTTGATCTCATTGTAAACACACCACCCACATCTACAGTACACACACACACACACACACACTTGATTTTTCAGAATCTAGACCCAGAGACAGAGTCTGCAGTCTGACTGGATGTACACTGACAAGCTATATTTAGCGCACGGTAGATAGCACTGTGTCCCTTCCGGTTTACATCTTTGGGATTGTACCACGTCATCAGTTAAACATAATCGTCACCTTTATATAAACGAAATCAAGATCAAATCAGTCATAAAGTCAAACGAGCTAATAAACTGAATAATAGTATCGCACTACTGTGCAGTTTTTAAACTGTTTCTGTGTAATTACACTTTGTCTCCATAAACACTAATTACCTTAATTGGGCTTATTTCTTGCTTTCCTGTCCTAAAAATGAGCCTTTGCAAATTATTCCTTACGCCTCAGTCCCTCTCTCTGTTTGCCACTCCATTTTCATCTGCTTCTACCGTGTCTCTCAAGCGCTTCCTCTTCCTTTTTTTTTGCTCTTTCTTGTTCTCTCCGGTGTCTCAGGCTGACTCATCGGTTCAATTTGATGTCATACAGAATTTTTGTCAAGCACAACACACACACACACACACACACACACACACACACACACACACACACACACACACACACACACACACACACACACACACACACACACACACACACACACACACACACACACACACACACACACACACACACACACACACACACACACACAAATACACACAGACATAGCCATAGCTGTGGACAAAGACTCAGGTCAAGGTGGAAAATTAGGCGGGTTTACTACAGTGAAATCTGTTTGGTTCGACACCCCTTGGACTGGCCTGCTGACGTCGACAAAAGAGGCTGTCGACTCAACCGGACTTAAAAGAGCCGTTATGTGCAAATTCACTTGCGAATACGTTTAGAGACTTAAAGAATAAACATATTTTTTTGTTGACATAGTTTTATTTTGATATTTTATTTGTCATACCACTGAATCAATGCCATTTGATTGTTGATCGAAATTGTCTCAAAAGAAACAACACTTTTGTCCTTTTTCAGCTCCAAAACTGATAATACTTATTTTGAACTACTCAAATTGTGTATGGGTTCATCTCAGACAACTTTATTGTATTTTTGAACAAGGTTACTAAGCTGAAGATGACTTATTTGAGTAACAGGACTGAAAGTAGCAAGTGTGAGTTTTTAAGCATAGAAGTATCAAATAGAGTCAAAGCTGTCTATGGCCACCACTCAAGGAAAGCAACAAAAGTGGCCTCTATAGACAGGTGGCCAGTACATTTACACATATTTTTTTCCAGGTGTGTGTTTTTGGGTAATAGATGTTGTCAGATGGTAAGGTTGACTTTGCATTGACATTGTCATTCTCTGGTGACTGTTTTGGATTTGAGTTGTTTTTTCCCGTGTGTGTGGTGGTTAAGTTTAGATTTAGACTTAGACTAGACCAGTGGTTCTAAACCTTGTTGGAGGTACCGAACCCCACCAGTTTCATATGCACATTCACCGAACCCTTTTTTAGTGAAAAATAAAATGTTTATTTTTTAAAATTTTTTCAAATTCAAAACAAAGTTATATGTTTTTTTTACTAGTGCACAAAACGAACCGTGCATGAACATCACCTTGTTCAAAGAACAAAACCAACACAGTGCATGAACTCACAACAAATTACACACTTGCAAATCCGATGGAAAATTAGAGGGAACATTGTTTGGGGGTATCCATAATACTTAGACTTAGACTTCCTTTTTATTGTCATTCAAATGTTAACTTTACAGTACAGATACGCCGATAGGGAGAAGTTTTTATTTACACGATAGATTGATTGATTGAATTAAACTTGTATTAGTAGATTGCACAGTACATTACATATTCCGTACAATTGACCACTAAATGGTAACACCCGAATAAGTTTTTCAACTTGTTTAATTAAGTCGGGGTCCACGTTAATCAATTCATGAGTCTGGTGTGTCTTGACCGCTGCGGGGAAGCTCTGCCGAACCCCCGAGGCCGACTCACCGAACCCCTAGGGTTCGATCGAACCCAGGTTAAGAACCACTGGACTAGACTTAGACTTCCTCTTTATTGCCATTCAAATTTGAACTTTACAGTACAGATAAGAACGAAATGTTGTTGCATTAGGTCATGGTAGTGCCTGTGTAATGCTCTTACTTTGTAATTTTCACTTCCCCTGTCTGCCACTGAGTGCTGACTACCACACCTGTCCCTGGTTGCCAATCAGGTTGCCTGCCCTGCCTGTCTGTCAGTGTCAGATCATTGTTCCTTGTACATGGTTGCCTTTTTTGGCCTGAGTGTATGTCCTTTTCTAAAGACGTATTGTGTCTTGTGCACTTCCGAGCTGCACATGCCTGCTTTTGTTGATTAAATATTATTTGACTTATGTTTTGCCTTCCGGCTGTCATCTCTGCATCTCTTGGATCATGCTGCAAACACCACTTTGTTAAGTAGTTCAGGTGTACACACACCAGGTAGGGTAGTACAAATTTGCATTCACATTTGTATCTTGTCCTAATTTTTTGATACACATGGACCTGCTCAGTGGCCTTGTGGTTGGAGTGTCCGCCCTTAAATCGGTAGGTGATGAGTTCAAACCCCGGCCGAGTCATACCAAAAACTATAAAAATGGGACCAATTACCTCCCTGTTTGGCACTCAGCATCAAGGGTTGGAATTGGGGGTTAAATCACCAAATGATTCCCGGGCGCGGCCACCGCTGCTGCTCACTGCTCCCCTGTGGGGATGGGTCAAATGCAGAGGATAATTTCACCGCACCCAGTGTGTGTGTGACAATCATTGGCACTATAACATATCATTCTTATTCATCATTGCATACGTTTATCTTTTTTCTGGTGATCCACAAAGGTGAGGGAAAAATTCAAAATAATTATCTCAAATTAGTGATTCCCATCTCTACCTCGATCAAAGAGCGAGTTTGAGACACAGTAGAACAGTTAACTTTGTTTAAGTTACTCTGTTCTGTCAGATCTTTACACTTCCTGTCTGTCTGTTATTAGACGTCGGTCTGTAAATACAATATCTGTCTGGTAGGTATGTGAACAACAACTCATTATTCAATATGACTCCGATTCAGAATCGATTCTCGGATTCACAGATTCTCGCAATATACTATATATAAATTGTATTCAGCATTTTCAAAGCATGTTACAAGTTAAAAAAAGCTCCTCTCTTGACTGCAGATGTATGATGTATACGCACAGCTTGCTCATTCATTAGAAGTTGAGGAAAAGTGCTCATTGGCACCACCGCGTATGCCAATATCTTTGGTTGGCGGGCATCATCGTTAAATGCCGTGCCGCAGAGCTATCTGGCCAATCGGGAAACGTGACTACTTTAAATGCGAGGCGTGTCCGCCGAAGATGCCTCTCTGCCAGAAAACTTAAAAGGGAACTGCATTTTCTGGAATTTGGTCTAACATTCACAATCCTTATGTGAGACAAATACACATGTCTTTTTTTAATGAATTCTATATTGCAATATATGGCATGTACAAGGTGGCTAAAAATAGAAGTAATCCTCACGCAGGTGAAAAAAAATAAAAATAACATTTGGCCGTAAACGAGCGTCTTTTCGTGTCTTTCTCACCATCTCCAGGTGTAAGTTGGATGTCAAATTTGACCAATTTCTTAGTTTATGGCCACAACTTTCTACTATACAGGTGAGATGTTATGATTCATAATCTAGTGGGTAGCGGGGGGTGTATATTGTATGCTCCTGGAAGAGTTAGTGCTGCAAGGGGTTCTGGGTATTTGTTCTGTTGTGTTTATGTTGTGTTACGGTGCGGATGTTCTCCCGAAATGTGTTTGTCATTCTTGTTTGGTGTGGGTTCACAGTGTGGCGCATATTTGTAAGTTGTTTATATGGTCACCCTCAGTGTGACGTGTATGGTTGTTGACCAAGTATGCATTGCATTCACTTGTGTGTGTGAAAAGCTGCAGATATTATGTGACCGGGCCGGCACGCAAAGGCAGTGCCTTTAAGGTTTATTGGCGCTCTGTACTTCTCCCTACGTCCATGTACACAGCGGCGTTTTAAAAAGTCATAAATTTTACTTTTTAAAACCGATACCGATAATTTTGAAACCGAATACCGATAATTTCCGATATTACATTTTAAAGCATTTATCGGCCGATAATATCGGCAGTCCGATATTATCGGACATCTCTAACCACAACATATTGTCATACTTATCACAGCAAAACGACAATAATTACGGAACACAGTCAATGTACAAAAACATGCTTGTGAAAGCTATATTACTGAGACCCTTATTTTGTCAGACAGGTTTAGCATGCCATGCTTTTATTGTGAAGGACGACATTTTGCTGTTGCTCTTTAATGTGTCTTGACGACTATTGTGTTTAGTGTTCATATAAAAAGTACCTGTCGACTTCCCGCCCGCTGTGCCTTCTCAACATCTTATAAAACCTTCATTCACAATGTTTTGCATTGTTGACAATTTTGTGAACATGCTCGTCGTAACCATGGAAGTGTTGTGTTGTTGTGATGAGCGCTGGCTGCGGTGAAGCAGGTGGACAGGTGTTGAAAATTTGCATTTTCTGTCACGACGGGTGGGTTGCAGCGTACTGCGGGGTTCGTTCAGACGGACCACTCCGGACAAGGCGTGCAGGTAGGAACATGATTTAATCTTCAAAATCAAACACGTACCAAAAACAGAAAACAAGCAAAAGGAACAACGTGCCGATCGCACGGGAAGCTAAGGCTACCACTTAGCACAGGAAGCATAAACTAGGAGACAAGAAATATTAACGTAACAGGTTGCGTGTAGCAAACAATGAAGCCAGACTGAGTGTGGCGAGAGAGGTGAATAAATAGCTTTCTGATTAGTGGTCGACAACAGGTGAGCGTGCCGACCACTAACCAGAGGCAGGTGAACCCAATTAATCCCCATGGAAACTAAAACAAACCCAGAGGTGCACAAACAGGAACTAAGGGCTTCCGAAACTAACAGAAAATAACAAAACATGATCCGGGCCACGGATCATGACATTTTCTTGCTATAACACTTTTAAGGCAGTGCATCTAGTTTGTCCAATGTAACGGTTATGTCCATATCAAATAAATGATAATACATGTGTGTGAATAAAGGTGATAAATCTAATGGCTGCTGTTAAAGAGCGACAGCAAAATGTAAAAGAGTCTCAAACTGTGTGAGTCTATGTCTAAATCGCTGCATTAATGTGTCAACTAATTGTTTTAGCACCCAAATGAGCCACCAATAGCTACTTCTTTTTTCGGTCCCGTTACTATTGTGCACGTTCGTACCTGTGCCATTTGGCAACATTTTACACAGATGCCTCGAGGGCGCCAACTTTCCTATGTGTTTTCCACAGTATAGCCCACCCTCCCACGGATTCTCGTACGTAATGACGTACGTATGTAACACATGCATGTGTATTAGGTGTATAATAAGAATTTGGATAGCTAGCGTTAGCTGTCATTGAATGTATATTCTATCATAACAACAACATAACTGCAAATTGTACGTTGCTTGTTAAGAACTGCTTTTGCATTTGTGCGCACGGTCCCTGCGTGTACGTGTTGACGACACCATGTGAGTGACAGCTGTAAACACCAATCCTTTTATTCGGGCCGGTAAAATATTTTATTACATAAACTTTGTAATTGTAAAACAAATATGTAGAGAATTGCCAAAATGTGTTCTGTTAAACCAGTGGTAACATAGCCAGGGGTCGGCAACCCGAAATGTTGAAAGAGCCATTGTGGACCAAAGATACAAATAAAATCTGTCTGGAACTGCAACAAATTAAAAGCCTTATATAAGTGTTATGATGAAGGGAACACATGATGTAAGTATCTATATTAGCTATATTAGCCTACTATCAAAGGCTGACGCAAATCTTCGTTGACAGAAATGTTGTATTTTTATTTTTACTCTACACATTTTTACAACATTGGAAATCATTAGTAAAAATGGAGGCTTCTCACAGGATGAGATAACTTCTGGAAATTACTGGCTAAGAATGGCCAAAGGTATAGATGTGTGTCCAAGTTAAAGAACAACGTCAGGCTGTCTACTTCTAACGGATTTATTACAATCTTTGCAATCTGGGTAACGTTTGCTGTGGTCTGGAACAACATGGCACACAAACAACTGGAATAAATGCAGCCAATATTACAAACAGATAATATGTCATGAGACATGCAAATATAAATTAAATACACCGAGGACATAAGTAAAGGAAATTAAAATGAGCTCAAATATTAGCATCGATTAGCTTGCACTCATGGATTGACCAAATATGCCTGATTAGCACTCCAGCAAATCAATAAAATCACCAAAGCTCACCTTTGTGCATTCACGCACAGCATAAAATGTTTGGTGGACAAAATGAGACAAAAAAGGAGTGGCATGAAACACGTCTTACTGTGGCAGCGTCAGAGAAAGTTGTACATGTAAACAAACTACGGTGAGTTCAAAGACCGCCAAAATTAGTAGGACAAAAGAGTGCTTGCCAAATACTCTCATCAGTGAAGTGTGTATAACATAAGCAGTGGGATTTCTAACAATTAGGAAGGTTTGTGTCATGTTTGTTCTCCTAGAGAAAATATATTAAAACAAAAAATGTATTTTTTTCTTCATCTCTTTCCATTTTCACACATCTCCGAAAGAGATCCAGGGGCCACTAGGGCGGTGCTAAAGAGCTGCAAGCTAGCCGGTGGTGTTCTTGCTATATTTTTTGCTTTGAAAAATTGCAAACACCTTTAAAAGGGGTCATATCATGATTACTTTTTTCTCCATTTATAAAACTTCGTTGTGGTCTACAACATAACATATAATGGTGGTTCTTTGGTGAAAAATGTGCATAGGTTCTGTTTTACAGACCTACTTTCAGACCTTTTTTTTTTGCTCCCTTTTGAAACAGTTTGCTTTGAGAGGCAGAGTTGTTAGATGTAAATTAACCTCTTCTCACCAAGCCCCCTCACGCCGATGGGCCTTTGCCCTCGCCCGTCAGCTTTTTTGGGGGGGAGTTTTTGCTTTCTTGCTTTTATTGTGCGCTAGGACCGCCACCAGCCATTTGTTTTAAGTGACTTTTGCCTCAACACAACATCCCTGATGATATAGCAAGATCAGCGGATCACCAGGATTTGTTGTCGGCTCAAGGAGGAGAGACGATGCGGGCGGACGAGAGAGAAGAAGGAAGCCCGGCTGACGTACAAGTCTGAAACTATACATGCTGACTGAGGCCCCGTTTACACTAAGCCGGATAAGGTTATCCAGGGTAAATCACACCTAACCTTATCCGTGTCCACACACAACAATGCCACCGTTTAAGACCCCCTTCCCCCTCCGTCCGCCGGCCGGCGCAACGCGACCTAGTGCGCATGCGCGGAAAGAAATAAAATAAATACCAATGACCACCTGAGCGTCCATCTGCTCCAATCTCCCCAGTAGATGACTTTACTTCACTGTGAAGTTATTTAAAACAGCTATATTGTAAATCGTTTGCTGTGCATTTTACATTTGTTTGCTGTGTTTTTGTGCAAGTTTTTTAATGAAAATGTATCTCCTTTGAACAATATCCAGTGAATCAAATCTTTAATCGACATGATAAAGTAGACAATGCGATAAAGAACATTTTACAACAATTACAACAATTAATCTAGACAGAGAATACCCAAAGAATTGTTGTTGTGGGTTGACTCCGCCGTTGGGGTATTCTTTTGTGAGATATTCTGGGTCACCCAAAATAAAAACAGGGACCGGATCTTCATCTTCCAGCAGTTGTTTGGGATACGAGGGGGTGGTTCCATCTTTCAGCTGCGCACTGATGGCGGAGTTAGCGAAGATGCGGGCATCATGCACGCTGCCTAGCCATTTCACAGTCACATCCATAAAGCAATATTTATAGTCACACACTGCCTGTATCACATCCACGGGAGGAAGGGACGAAGTTTTTCGGTAAATAGACTCACAGCTGACCCGGACAAGTGTTGTATCCGAAATAGCTTCTCTTAAGGTATTGATTTGTGATTTTCAAAAGTGCCTGTACATGTAGAAGAAGGAGAAACACCAGCATGTCTGGATGACTAGCCTCCATCTTTGTTATGAAGCTGACTATGGCGCGTTCTTTCTGATGTCTCTTCCTGTGTGGGCGGGGTCTTTCTGGCGTCACTTCCTGTCCGAACTCACTTTGTAAACGATCAATGAGTCCATACAAAGCTCAGTGCCGGAGATCCAAGAATTACACGGCTGACTTACCTGTGTAAACATTTGTCCGAGGAGGGGGACCTTAAACGATGGTTTAGTGTGGCTGAAACGGGGCTTAGGTTAAATAATTATTCGTTTAAGGGGTTAAACAACTCAGTGTAGACATGGCCTAAGGTTACACTTCTACCGAGTCTAACGTGTGTAATGATTAAGGCTGCAGCTAACGATTATTTTTCTATCGATTAATCTATAGATTATTTTTTCGATTGATCGGTTAATCTATAGATTATTTTTTCGATTAATCTATAGATTATTTTTCCTTTTACCGATTATTTTTTTATTCAAAATGAAGATGAAAAAATAAATGTAGGCCCGTTTTTTCAAAAGGCATGGCTTTTATTTACAAAAAAAAAGAAGTATGGCCACTCAGTCAACATTGACAACAACATGACTAAATATTCTGTAACAATGTAAACATTTAAAACTTTTAACATTTAACAAAATTAAAAGTAGCTTATTTGCTTTTTAATGTGCAAATATAAAAGTCAACATCCAGTGCAAATCTTAATATTCTGCAATAGTATAAGCATTTCAAAAGTAAAAGTATTGCTTATTTTACTTTAAAATGTGCAAAAATAAAGATAAACATCCAGTACAAAAAAAGTGCAAAACAAAATATTCTGTAACAACAGTGTAAACATTTCAACAAAAGTGAAAGTATTGCTTATTTGCTAAAATGTGCAAAAATAAAGATAAACATCCAATACAAAAAAGTGCCAATCTAAATATTCTGGAGCACTGTAAACATTAAGTATTGCTTATAAAATGTGCAAAATAAACATCCAGTCCAACACAGTACACAATAACCAATTCTACTCATTCCAGTGAGTGACTAACAGTTGTAATGAAGAAAGGTTAGCATGTGTACATGTTTGGTTCTTTTCTTGTTTACAATATTCTCAGCAGCTGAAAATAGGCGCTCAGAAGGGGTCGATGTGGCTGGAACTGAGAGGTAATTAGCCTTCACCTCAAGCCAGGACTGCGAGTGAGCTGAGCTGCAGTTTATATTTCTAGAAGGTCAACGGGCTCATAGTGATGTTACTAGTAGTTGACTGGGAGGTGTTTATTATCATTTGGGGAGAGTCCGCTGCCTGATGCTCACCTGCTAAACACCTATCTGCTCCATGCTGAAGCGCTGACTACATGCGCTCTGAATACACACTGCTGATTGGCTGATAATGCTTTGTGTGTACCAATCAGATGGTTGTGTGGGTGGGACAATGCTGCGTGTGTACCAATCAGGTGGTTGTGTGGGTGGGACAATGCTGCGTGCTGAGACAGAGGCAGAAGAGCGAAGCAGCTTGTTAAGACTTTAGCAGCTAAAGTTAACTTTAGCTTAGAAACTCGTTCGGTACACCCCCGTGCCGAACCGAAAGCCCCGTACCGAAACGGTTCAATACAAAACACGTACCGTTACACCCCTAGCAGATACAAATGACACATTCATGTTTTTGTGTAATGATGACAACGTATGCTCGCGCGGACGATTGACTAGTTGATGGTTTTCTTTTCAAATGTTCGTTCATAGCCGTTGTGCTGCTATGATAGGCCATTTCCGCTCGACACAGTGTGCATACAACAACATTATTAGGCCGTTTATTGAAATACTCCCACACTTTTGACCACTTTTGGCATGCTTTTCCCCCCTCGCTCGCACCGCTCGCATCGTCTGCTTTGATCGTCTGCTTTGCGGTCCGCCATGACGGTAGTGTGACGTAAATATGCGACGCGTCGACGCACAAAAACGGCGTCGACGTATTTACGTAACCGATGACGTCGACTATGTCGACGCGTCGTTTCAGCCTTAGTAATGATAATAAAAAGCTTTTCTATTTAATATTATGTAAATAATTGTAAAATAACTGTTTTGAGTTGTAAATAGTAGAGACTCAAGCCAGCAATACAGTAAGCTATGCTACGAGCTACATCGCGAACGTAAGAACAGATTGTATTACTTACTCGTCCTTAGCCAAACACAGTAGGCACTGATCCAATTAAAAGTAGTTTTTAGGAATAATATTTTTTATTTTGTCGCAGAACGGCGATGCTGTCGTCTTACATTAGAAGGACAAGCTCGCTACATAATAAATTGAACTAACATTGGTATTGTGTTATTTACACATTTCTAACCTACTTTTATTACTTACCTTTTCATTGACTCCTACATTGCCGTAAACAGTAGACACCGACGACAACAATTAAAAATGATCTTCTGGGAAAATCAATCTTTATACTGCTGCAGGTTCGTGAAGAAGGAATCTTTGATGTTGTTTGCTTTGCAAACACTAAGAGAGACTTAGTGAAACAAAAAAGTTAGCCAGGCACTTCTTACTTCTTCAGATGAGCTTGTAGGTTTGAATAGTGTCCTGAGTTGGGCAATTCAACCAAAAACAGACCATTTTAGTTCTTTGTGTCTTATGTTGGGCATTTTGTTGTCTGAACTACAGATACAAATTTAAAATGGCAGACACGCACGAGGCAATTTGGTTACATTATTACCATTTATGGATAATCCGCTGACATCTTCCCATTCTGTGATGTCACCCATTGTCTGACAATCATTAAATGGTAAATGGGTTATACTTGTATAGCGCTTTTCTACCTTCAAGGTACTCAAAGCGCTTCGACACTATTTCCACATTCACCCATTCACACACACATTCACACACTGATGGCGGGAGCTGCCATGCAAGGCCCTAACCACGACCCATCAGGAGCAAGGGTGAAGTGTCTTGCTCAAGGACACAACGGACGTGACGAGGTTGGTAGAAGGTGGGGATTGAACCAGGAACCCTCAGATTGCTGGCACGGCCACTCTCCCAACCGCGCCACGCCGTCCCCATTGGTACTTTAAACTTTTAACTTTTTCGTGCACATTCCATCCCTGCTGGAAGAAGTCTCTCTAACAAACCAAATTAATATGTTTTTGCAAGCAATTCTCAATAGATTATGAATAAATGTAAGGATGATTGAATAAGTGTTGCCGTTGGAATGAAACTCAATGTAACGGCGTAAAAGTAGCCTTTCTTCTTCACGAAAATCCTCCAGTAAAAGTAAAAAATATGTGGCAAAAAAAACCTACAATTCATCCCAAAAGTTACTTAAGTAAATGTGATTGGGTAAATGTAGCGTGTTACTACCTCTGCTATGCAATTCTAGCCATTTGAAACATTGAAAAACATGGATGGAATTCAATTCGGCATTCATCCAATGCAGCGAAAAGTGGCGAAAACGCTCCCTAATGTACGGTCCAAACACCTATCCTATAATGTACGCTACTGGTGCGTTACCACTCGAGTGTGCAAAGCCCATGAACACATCCATGGTTTCACTGTTAACATTTTAGATGAGGTTGAAAAATGTGTTTAGCTACTAATGTTAGCTACCATTGAAAATATAACAACAAATAAATAAATTAATTAAATTTGATAACAAAATAATTGAAAGTACAGACGATCGGAACAGCAACAAAGAAAACTAATTTATTTTTGCAATTCACAACAGTGTTTTTTAATCCGTTACAATATAACGTTATAATACAAAAGTAGTGTTTGGATTTTACCCGCGCTTCAGCAGGAATGCAGCAAAAATAGCATCCATTCTCAAATGCTTTTGTTTGTGTATGTGCTTGCACTCTGCGGGCATGTGACACTGCATAAACAATTTGTATTCAATTCAATTAGTCATTGTGAAAAATATAAACATTTTAAAATATTGATAGGTTCTTTTAAACCTCTAATGCTAACACAAGCTAGCTGGTGGTGTTCTTATATGTGTTGTTGTATAAACATTTACTTTTATTTGATATATTTTAGGCAACAAATACAATTGTTCCAGTATTAAAGCTTATTAAAAAATAATCCTTTAAATTGTATTTAATAAATATATAATCAGATAAATGTGTAGGACACATTGTTTCATAAAAAATGTACCGCACAGTTAATTTCACGGTATATTTATGCATTTATAAATGGTACACATTTGATGGAAGTGCCATTAATCTTTTACCTGCGGTAATTTAGTTTGCTGTCTGCTTGCAAATGTGCAACAGTGAATATAAATATAAGTGGTGATGCTCAGGCACGTGACATCAGTGTCCCCAAAATAGTTCCCTTTGTCAAAATGGCTCCTCGGGTATACTTTGAGGTCAAAAAGCTTGCAGCGCTCTGATGCAGTATTCATTTTAGCTCACACTGTGACTATTCAGCAGCTCAATCATGGCAGAGGAGGAGAAGGTTGCACTTTTTTCCCTCCTATAGTCCTATTTTTATGATTTGTGTGAGTCACAGGATTGCTGCATGGATTTAATAATTTCATATTTGATAACTCTTTTCTTACTGACTGGATGCAGTGCGTCTCCCATAACAATGTGACCTCGGACTATGTTAAGGTAACATGCGGAGTTCCCCGGGGTTCGGTTCTTGGCCCTGCACTCTTTAGTACTTACATGCTGCCACCAGGCAACATCATACGCAAATACGGTGTTAACTTTCACTGTTATGCTGATGACACTCAACTCTACATGCCCCTAAATCTGACCAACACGCCGGATTGTAGTCAGCTGGAGGCGTGTCTTAATGAAATTAAACAATGGATGTCCGCTAATTTTTTGCAACTCAACGCCAAGAAAACGGAAATGCTGATTATCGGTTCTGCTAGACACCGACATCTATTTAATAATACCACCTTAACATTTGACAACCAAACAATTACACAAGGCAACTCGGTAAAGAATCTGGGTATTATCTTCGACCCAACTCTCTCGTTTGAGTCACACATTAAGAGTGTGACTAAAACGGCCTTCTTTCATCTCCGTAATATCGCTAAAATTCGTTCCATTTTGTCCACAAGCGACGCTGAGATCATTATTCATGCGTTCGTTACGTCTCGTCTCGATTACTGTAACGTATTATTTTCGGGTCTCCCCATGTCTACCATTAAAAGATTGCAGTTGGTACAAAATGCGGCTGCTAGACTTTTGACAAGAACAAGAAAGTTTGATCATATTACGCCTATACTGGCTCACCTGCTCTGGCTTCCTGTGCACTTAAGATGTGACTTTAAGGTTTTACTACTTACGTATAAAATACTACACGGTCTAGCTCCAGCCTATCTTGCCGATTGTATTGTACCATATGTCCCGGCAAGAAATCTGCGTTCAAAGAACTCCAGCTTATTAGTGATTCCCAGAGCCAAAAAAAAGTCTACAGGCTATAGAGCGTTTTCTATTCGGGCTCCAGTACTATGGAATGCTCTCCCGGTAACAGTTAGAGATGCTACCTCAGTAGAAGCATTTAAGTCCCATCTTAAAACTCATTTGTATACTCTAGCCTTTAAATAGACCCCCTTTTTAGACCAGTTGATCTGCCGTTTCTTTTCTTTTCTCCTCTGCCCCCCTCTCCCTTGTGGAGGGGGAGTTGCACAGGTCCGGTGGCCATGGACATACTTGCCAACCTTGAGACCTCCGATTCCGGGGGGTGGGGTGGGGCATGGTTGGGGGCAGGGCGGGGGTGTGGTTGGGGGCGGGAGCGTGGTTCGGGGAGTGGTTAAGAGGGGAGGAGTATATTTACAGCTAGAATTCACCAACTCGAGTATTTCATATTAGGGATGTCCCGATCCGATATTTGGATCGGATCGGCCGCCGATATTTGCCAAAAAATGCGTACCGGCAAGGCATGGGAAAATGCCGATCCAGATCCAGTTTAAAAAAAACTCCGGTCCCTGTTTTCCAACACACCGATTTAAATAATACATTCCACTTTTCTGCTGCTCCCTAATTTCCGTTCCGCATTTTCCAGCACACCTTCAACACATCCACAGGTCTGTGGATTCTCACGCAGTTGCTTTTAGCTGCTGGCATTACACGACAGGCTCTTCTCATTCTTTTCTGTGTCTCCCTCTCACAGACAGCAAGCGCACTTTCTTACACACGTCACATACTGTCACGTCATACGTCACATACGTATACGCCCTCCCCGAGCAGAGAGGTAGCAGCATGGCTAACGTTAGCTGTGATGCTAGCGCAGCCATGCGAGCAACGTTCCCTCTAAGGTGCGCGCCTGTGCAATTGCGCACTGCTCAAGCGTCCTCTGCGCATAGCAATTATATGCCACGCACAAAATCAAATAAAAAAATAAGCGCATAACAATTTTCGACACACGGACACGACAGAGAAAACAGTTTTCGTCATCATTGTTCAAATATTGTAACGTCTGTCGAGACGCTTATCTCCATTCAGTGCCACACGCCCACACCATCAAAATGCCGAGGCAAAAATTTCCACATCAACACCGTATGAAAAAATTAGTGATTTTTTTAGTTATGATTTCCTTCTCTGCATGAAAGTTTAAAAGTTGCATATATTAATGCAGTATGAAGAAGAAAGTTTTAATGTAGACATACAAGCCTTGAAAGAAAATTTTGAAAATCAAGACTACATTTCCTGCAAATGGGTGCATTTCTACCCTATATTTTAACTTTAGATTTATTCTCATATCAAACTCTTTTGGCTGTCTTTTTGACACTTACATCTGGCGCCCCCCTCCACACCCCGGATTATAAATAATGTAAATAATTCAATGTGATTATCTTGTGTGATGACTGTATTATGATCATAGTATATATCTGATAGTGTATAACTGTATCATGAATCAATTTAAGTGGACCCCGACTTAAACAAGTTGAAAAACTTATTCGGGTGTTACCATTTAGTGGTCAATTGTACGGAATATGTACTTCACTGTGCAACCTACTAATAAAAGTCTCAATCAATCAATCAAAACACATAGAATCATCATACTGCTGTGATTATATGCAGCAAGTGTTCATTCAAGGCTAAGGCAAAATATCGAGATATATATCGTGTATCGCAATATGGCCTTAAAATATCACAATATTAAAAAAAGGCCATATCGCCCAGCCCTAGTTCAATGATGCCATTTCTGTTTGTCATGTATAATTTTGTCTATTTTGTGTTTATCCTTGAATAAACAGGTCAGTTTCTTGTTACCCACCATTGTGTATTATTCAAACTCCCCTAATTCAGCTGGCTAGTTGTTATCAAGAGTACTAAAACCCTTTTCAACATGATTCTGACAACTAAGTAGGCTAAATAACTTTAAACTTTAATACATACTCGGATAGGCCAGTATCGGTCAGTATCGGTATCGATCAGTATCGGTATCGGATCGGAAGTGCAAAAACAATATCGGTATCGGATCGGAAGTGCAAAAACCTGGATCGGGACATCCCTATTTCATATATATTTCATATATATATATATATATATATATATATATATATATATATATATATATATATATATATATATATATATATATATATATATATATATATATATATATATATATGAAATACTTGACTTTCAGTGAATTCTAGCTATGTATATATACATATTTATTTTATGATACATTTAAATAAAAGAAATACTTGAATTTCTGTGTTCCAGAGGCTATCCAGTAGATGGCAGTATTGTCCTGTTTAAGAGTGTCACAACATTGCTGTTTACGGCAGACGAACTGCTTTACGGTAGACGAAAACGTGACTGCTGTTGTTGTGTGTTGTTACCGCGCTGGGAGGACGTTAATAAAACTGCCTAACAATAAACCCACATGAGAAACCAAGAACTCGCCCTCGATCATTCTACAGTTATAACGTGATTGGGCAGGCACGCTGTTTATATTGTGGGAAAGCGGACGTGAAAACATACTGTCGCCACTGTCCCCACTCAGGTCCGCATTGAGCTGGAGGGGGCGTGGCCTCCAGCTGCGGCTGAATTCCGGGAGTTTATCAGGAGAAAATTTCTTACGGGAGGTTACCCACTCGACATCCATTGCTTTCGGTCTCCCCTAGAGGGGGGGTTACCCACATATGCGGCCCTCTCCAAGGTTTCTCATAGTCATTCACATCGAAATCCCACTGGGCTGAGTTTTTCCTTGCTCTTATGTGGGCTCTGTACCGAGGATGTCGTTGTGGCTTGTGCACCCCTTTGAGACACTTGTGATTTAGGGCTATATAAATAAACATTGATTGATTGATTGATATTTCTTAGGGTTTCCATCTAGCTATGTTAGTCTAGTCAACACAGAACATACTCCTGTGCTAAATGTGACATTGTTCAATTTACATCCTTGGCCGTTACGCAAAATTTAGTAATTTTGTATGTCTACGTGTAAAAACTGAGCATATCTGTTTGTCATAAGAAATGTGCAGCATCATCTCCCGTTTTTAAACCTTATTTATTAACATTTGGTTAGATGTACCTCTATGGGCTCTGTACCGAGGATATCGTTGTGGCTTGTGCAGCCCTTTGAGACACTTGCGATTTAGGGCTATATATATAAACATTGATTGATGATTGATTGATTGATGGAAGATGAAGTGATTGACTTGTTGGTGTTGCTTTCATTTTGTCCAGCTATGCATGTGTGAATGTATCCAGCATGCCTTGCGGTCACTTCGTAAACACAAAGTTAAAGTACAAAGTTAAATGTTCTTCTTAGCGCTTAGTAGGGGTGTGCCGATACAACTTGAGTATTGACCTATACCGATATTCATCTGATACAATATGGAATCATATATGCTTTTATTATTTTGTAGGGTGGAACGTAAGAAAATGTTTGATCAAGTGAAATTAGTCAAACTCATTGTCCCTACAGTGCATCCGGAAAGTATTCGCAGTGTTCACTTTTTCCACATTTTGTTATGATACAGCCTTATTCCAAAATAGTATAAATAAACAAACAGACAATACCCCATAATGACAATGTGAAAAGTTTTTACTTAAATACAACACAAAAAAAAGTATTCAAAGCCTATGCTGAATATTTTGTTGATGCACATTTGGCAGCAATGACAGTCTCAAGTATTTTTGAATATGATGTCACAAGCTTGGCACATCTATATTTAGGCAGTTTCACCCATTCCTCTTTGCAGCACCTCTCAAGCGCCATCAGATTGGATGGAAAGCATTGGTTTTCATCCAGGATGTCTCTGAACATTGCTGCATTCATCTTAGTCTAGTCAGGAAGGTGACCAAGAACCCGATGGTCACTCTGTCAGAGCTACAGCAGTCCTCTGTGGAGAGAGAACCTTCCAGAAGGACAACCATCTTTGCAGCAAACCACCAATCAGGCCTATAGGGTAGAGTGGCCAGACAGAAGCCATTTCTTACTAAAAAAAATGTTTGCCAAAATACACCTGAAAGACTCTCAGACCGTGAGAAAAAAAATATCTGGTCTAATGATGAGACAAAGATTGAACTCTTTGGCTTGAATGTTTGTTTGGAGGACACCAGGCCCCGCTCATCACCAGGCTAATACCACCCTTACAATGAAGCATGGTGGTGGCAGTATCATGCTGTGGAGATGTTTTTCACCAGCAGGAACTGGAAGGTTAGTCAGGATCAAGGGACATCCTGGATGAAAACGCTTCTGATCACATCTCCTGGAGCTTGAGAGGTGCTGCAAAGAGGAATGGGCGAAACTTCCCAAAGATAGGTGTTGCCAAGTTTGTAGCATCATATACAAAAAGACCTGAGGCTACAATTTCTGCTAAAGGTGCATCAACAAAGAATTGAGCAAAGGCTGTGAATACTTATATATATATATATATATATATATATATATATATATATATATATATATATATATATATATATATATATATATATATATATATATATATTTTTATTTTTTATTTTTTTTTTTTAGTTGTTGTTTTTTAATACATTTATTTTAAAAAACTTGTCACATTGTCATTATGAGATATTTTCCATAGAATGTTGAGGTCAAAAATAAATGTATACTATTTTGGAATAAGGCCGTAGCATAAAATGTGGAAAAACTGAAGCGCTCTGAATACTTCGCACAATAAGGTAAAAATTTCGTCCACCATACCAGAAATATTATTTTATGTTTTTGTTACATTATATCTATCAATAATTTATTTATTTTAAAATGGCATTTAGTTATTTAATTATTCAGTTAATTATTTTATTATTCATTTAAGCATTCAATAAATGTTCAACTCATTCTACTAATGTTTGATTATAGCATTTAAGTATTTCACAATTTATGAATTATTTCATGATTAAATTGTTTTTAAAGATGATTAAATTAATTCTTGATTGTATTTTTTAATTAAAGGTTGTTTTCTATATTAAATTCATTATTTCATGATACATTGAATTATTCCATCAACTGGTAATGCAGTGCTTCTAAATTATTTTCTGGCACGCAACTCCGTCCCAGGAAAAAGAACATATTTTTCATACCCCCAACACTCTCCATCATTGTCATTTGTCTATAAAATTGTTGTAAGTACGACTCTCTATAACATTGTATCATTATTAACAATAAAGAAAGCAACACACTGGTCTCTCCTGATCTCTTACGGTAGTCACAGTGAAGCAAAGTGCTACATACGCTTCATCATGTTCTCACTAAAGGCCTACTGAAATGACATTTTTTTATTTAAACGGGGATAGCAGATCCATTCTATGTGTCATACTTGATCATTTCGCGATATTGCCATATTTTTGCTGAAAGGATTTAGTAGAGAACCTCGACGATAAAGTTTGCAACTTTTGGTCGCTGATAAAAAAAAAGCCTTGCCTGTACCGGAAGTAGCGTGACGTCACAGGCTGAAGGGCTCCTCACATTTCCCCATTGTTTACACCAGCAGCGAGAGCGATTCGAACCGAGAAAGCGACGATTACCCCATTAATTTGAGCCAGGATGAAAGATTCGTGGATGAGGAACGTGATAGTGAAGGACTAGAGTGCGGTGCAGGACGTATCTTTTTTCGCTCTGACCGTAACTTAGGTACAAGCTGGCTCATTGGATTCCACACTCTCTCCTTTTTCTATTGTGGATCACGGATTTGTATTTTAAACCACCTCGGATACTATATCCTCTTGAAAATGAGAGTCGAGAACGCGAAATGGACATTCACAGTGACTTTTATCTCCACGACAATACATCGGCGAAGCACTTTAGCTACTGAGCTAACGTGATAGCATCGGGCTTAACTGCAGATAGAAACAAAATAAATAAACCCCTGACTGGAAGGATAGACAGAAGATCAACAATACTATTAAACCATGTACATGTAACTGCACGGTTAATAATTCTCAGCCTGGCAAAGCTTAACAATGCTGTTGCTAACGACGCCATTGAAGCTAACTTAGCAACCGGACCTCACAGAGCTATGATAAAAACATTAGCGATCCACCTACGCCAGCCAGCCCTCATCTGCTCATCAACACCCGTGCTCACCTGCGTTCCAGCGATCGACGGCGCGACGAAGGACTTCACCCAATCATCCGTGCGGTTGGCGGCTAGCGTCGGCTAGCGTCGGCTAGCGTCGGCCAGCGTCGGCTAGCGTCGGCCAGCGTCGGCTAGCGTCGGCTAGCGTCGGCTAGCGTCGGCTAGCGCGTCTGCTATCCAAGTAAGTCCTCCTGGTTGTGTTGCTACAGCCAGCCGCTAATACACCGATCCCAACTACAACTTTCTTTTTTGCAGTCTCCATTGTTCATTAAACAAATTGCAAAAGATTCACCAACGCAGATGTCCAGAATACCTTGGAATTATGAGATGAAAACAGAGCTATTTTGTATTGTTTTCAATGAGGTACCGATACTTCTGTTTCACTGGCTACGTCACGCGCATACGTCATCATCCAAAGACGTTTTAAACCGGAAGTTTAGCGGGAAATTTAAAATTGCACTTTATAAGTTAACCTGGCCGTATTGGCATGTGTTGCAATGTTAAGATTTCATCATTGATATATAAACTATCAGACTGCATGGTCAGTAGTAGTGGGTTTCAGTAGGCCTTTAATATTAGTTTGGAGTCAATTAAACATAGAGAGTCGACCTTCTTACAGGCCTGTGCAGTGATTAGGAATAGCCAAATAGTTTTATTATGATTTCTCGCCAAGTAAGATTATTTTAGAAGTCTTGGGGACGGGTCAGGAGGCCGGAAAGGACAGACAGCCTGTCTCCAGATTAATACAGTTTGAATCGAAACAGTATAGAATGTATCTAAATGTATATTTACTACAATATTCTAACATGCCAGTAATATGGAGTAATCCATTGCATGGGTTCAGGGGGCATATTTCAAAACTATCATGACTGATTAAGCATTTTTATGTATTATTAATAGCATGAGTTGAGGCAAACTATATAAATGATTGTTTTAAAAAGAAGAACATGTTATTTTTCGTTTTTTGAGACGTTCACAGTGGGAAAAGACAGGTAACTTCCTGTTTACCTATTTGTCCGACCTTGGGTCTGATCACCGCTTTACATGTGAGTTGTCCTCGTGCTGAAAACCTGACTTGCAGTCAGTCCTCGAGAAGCAAAAAGAGAGCAAGTACCTGTTTTTGCTAAGGGAAATGACAAAAATAGTAACTTTGAATAAATAACCCTGCCTACCGCCCGAATGCAGCTGAGTTAGGCTCCAGCACCCCCCGCGACCTCGAAATGGACAAGCGGTAGAAAAAGGACGGATGGAACTTTAATCTGATTCCTAGATTGGAATTAGTGATGCATAAGATTACTCGTTACTGAAAAACATGGTCAGATTAGAGCATACATCCATCCATTTTCTACCGCTTGTCCCGTTCGGGGTTGCGGGGGGTGCTGCAGCCTATCACAGCTGCATTCGGGCGGAAGGCAGGGTACAACCTGGACAAGTCGCCACCTCATCTCAGGGCCAAAACAGATAGACAGACAACATTCACACTCACATTCACACACTAGGGCCAATTTAGTGTTGCCAATCGACCTATCCCCAGGTGCATGTCTTTGGAGATGGGAGGAAGCCGGAGATGGAGCCTTACTTTTGAGTGTTTTCTATTAGGCAGGCTTGCTTTGTTGACTTGGAAAATAAGAATATTATCTGGAGGCAGTCTGCTACAAACACACCTGTTTACCCGCCAAGTGTTTGAGCCGGTGCAGAGTCTGTAACCCGACATGACTTCATGTGTAACTAGGGATGGGCACCAAATTCGTACTTTTATAGGTTAACGGCCGAATTCCGTCGGTACGACCGGGTACCAATTCACGTAAAATCAAATGGTACCATATAGTTTGATAGCTTTGTTGCATGGGACGTCAGGGTTAGTTGCAGAATTGGCACCTGCTCAAGCACTCGGCCGGCAAACAAGCACTCATTGTGCACTCAGCTGGGTTCCTTCTCTCTAATGTTACCATTTTCCAAGTCAAAAAAACAGGCTCCACTTTTCAAAATGTGCTAGTTTGATGCTAATTTACTTTGTATTTGGCAGATTAGCACTAGGGATTTTACATAGCGATTTATACACCTGCAAATTTGGTTATGAAAACTACAACTAAACTGCAAGTTACAATCAAACATCTGGTGTGTAATAAGTGCAATACTTATAGTACAGTTACTTTGTATGGCTCAACAGAATCGGAACTGGCACATTCATATTAATGACAAAGATGTTATGGTTTAACAGAGGGGAGATGACGGCTCAGACACCAGGGGGCTGTAATGTTCAATAATTTATGATATATATAGTCAATATATACGTATAATAATAAACAATACTAACTAATAAACTAAACTAAGGAAATGGAGAGTGTCAAAACCCAAGAGTGTGTGTGTGTGTGAGGCTATGTGTGTAGTCAGCTGAAGTGTGTGTTACCAAGTGTTGAGAGCGAAGGAACGAGGCAGTCTGTAGGGCAGGCAGGTGGTCCAGGGCAGGACAGGAGTTTTTTGATTGATTGATTGAGACTTTTATTAGTAGGTTGCACAGTGAAGTACATATTCCGTACAATTGACCACTAAATGGTAACACCCGAATAAGTTTTTCAACTTGTTTAAGTCGGGGTCCACTTAAATTGATTGATGATACAGATATATACTATCAGATATATACTATCATCATAATACAGTCATCACACAAGATAATTACATTGAATTATTTACATTATTTACAATCCGGGGTGTGGAGGGGGGGGGGTAGGTTTGGTTGTTATCATCAGTCATCAACAATTGAGAACAGAGAAATGGATATTGGAACAGTGTAGGTCTGACTTGGTAGGATATGGACAGCAAGTAGTGGGCATAGAGAGAGAGAGAAGGCATAAGAAAAAGTATCTGCATTTGATTGTTTACATTTGATTATTAACAATCCGGGGAGGGTGTTAGGTTGTAGCTGCCTGGAGGTGAATTTTTATTGCGGTTTTGAAGGAGGATAGAGATGCCCTTTCTTTTAGTAACAAGGTCCGTGTCCGGGCGAGGGTCAAGGTTCGAGGAAGGCAGTCAAAAGTCCACAGGGGAAATCAACGGAAGAATCACCAAGTGCAAAACTCGGGAGGGCACTGAGGGAGGACAAACAAGGAAGTCAGGCACGGAGGGACAACGCAGGGGGAAAACAGAGAGCGTCAAACTAGAGTAGGCTTTCGGTACACCATTGAGAAACTAAGTTCCCGCCAGGATCCTTGGGTCCACTGGTCCTTTATTCAGCTCCCTCTCATCAGGTCCAGGTGCGCAGATTGTCTCCGGCTGCGGCGACGCGTGGGCGCGGTCTGCGCGGCAAACGCGGGGGCGTGTCCTGTGGAGCTCACAGCGGAGCCTCTAGGTGCTCCCGCAGAGGAGGGAGAAGCAGACTGTGCGTGCGCCGTAACAAAAGATTATCGTATTTTTCGGAGTATAAGTCGCTCCGGAGTATAAGTCGCACCGGCCGAAAATGCATAATAAAGAAGGAAAAAACATGTATAAGTCGCATTTTTTGGGGAAATGTATTTGATAACCCAACACCAAGAATAGACATTTGAAAGGCAATTTAAAATAAATCAAGAATAGTGAACAACAGGCTGAATAAGTGTACGTTATATGACGCATAAATAACCAACTGAGAATGTGCATGGTATGTTAACGCAACATATTATGGCAAGAGTCATTCAAATAACTATAACATATAGAACATGCTATACGTTTACCAAACAATCTGTCACTCCTAATCGCTAAATCCGATGAAATCTTATACGTCTAGTCTCTTACGTGAATGAGCTAAATAATATTATTTGATGTTTTACGGCAATGTGTTAATATTTTCACAAATAAGTCACTCCTAAATATAAGTCGCACCCCCGGCCAAACTATGAAAAAAACTGCGACTTATAGTCCGAAAAATACGGTACTCCTGACTACTACAGGGTACACATCCCGCCATGCCGCTAAGGTTATTTGGTACCGTTTGATTTTATCTAAATTTGTACCATGTTGCAGAATTCGTTCAGTACCTATAAATGTTTTGAATTCTGTATGCATCCCTATTTATATTACAAAATCTGCTTTTTATAAGTCTGTAGTGTACTTTGTGTTCAATTGCAATATAATGCTCCATTTGCAGCCACTGGAAAAAGCCTGCATGCGACAGTAATACTCTCCTTCCGACTCGTTCTTCCCACTCCAAACCCTCCAGCAAGCTTGACGTGCACCTCCAAAAAAAACCCCTAACCTTACCTTTTGACCACGGTGGAGAGCTGTGTATTTGGTTTGATTTATTTTCATACTTATTTTCATACATAATGATTACCGGTATTAATAATGAGTACTGCATTGCTTATGTTTGTTTCCTTCACACACAAAAAAGGCTCTACTTGTTAAAATTAAGTTTAATCTTTGAGTTTTATGGCACGTCAGAAAGGTTCATGACTTGTAAAAAAGAATATGCTCCTACTACTACTATACAAAATGAACTGACTAATTGCTGTTGTAATTGGTCGTTTGATAGGCGGCCGTCATCACTGAAGTATTTTAGATGTTTGCTTAACATGTTACATGAAGAACATCACATGGTTACATCTGCACAATTCAACATGTCTGAAAAGGAGTAGGAGGAAGCAGGACTTACTTAGTCCTTACCTATTCTTCATATCTTAGCACCTGCTTATAGTTTGTTCACTTCCTGTGTTGAAATATGTACATGAAATAGTACCACTGTAGAACCAGTGTGCTGATCAGGCATTTTTTGGCTTTTGGGAATATACCCTCTTCTCCCTGCTGCCATGGAAACCAACGAACTGTGTCACCTGCCTGTGTGTGTATGTGTGTGTGTGCGCGCGCCTGTGTGCGTTTGTGTGATAGCATACAAGTGTGTTCATGCAGCAGTGTTCGTCACTAAAAGAAAACAGTATCTTAACAACACATGGTTTTGTTCTTTACAGCATTAAATTGTTTAGTCACCTTTGTCAGTCTCAGTATTGATCCGATATCAATATATCAAGATATATTTTACATAAAATGTTCCAAGATCAGCCTTAGATTTAAAGGGGTCCTGTTATGCAAAATCAACTTTTTTACCTGTTAGTACCTGTTCTTGTGTATTTGGGATCTCCATAAGCCCCGGAAATGTGAAATTAAACCATGGAGGCAGGACTGAGATATTAATAAAACAATATTGCCCTCTTCTAAACTTTCTCCAAACAAGCCATTTGGAATTTGAGACTTTAGTGATGTATTTTGCCTTAGTTTTGTTTGCGGATATCTCAATATATGGTAGCGATTTACCCGCAGAGCTTTGTGCAAGTAAGCCATTTTTATTCAGTTGTGGTCCAAAGTTGTAGTCAATAAGTTACCTTTTTTTCTCTATCTCTTTGGCTTGTACAACTTACTCCACTGTTGCCATTTCTAATACAACGTTGTCATGACCTTTTGCCGCAGGTCATGTCTTGTTTCGTTTCTGTTAAAATTCTCTTTGGTTTAGACTACTATATTTATGTTACCAGCGCTGCTGTTGTCCCTTGTTTACGTTCTCTTTGCTAGGAGTGCCGAGTTACACATTTTAATCGTGTTTAATAATCCAATCTAATAATATAATAATGATGTAATAATAAGTAATGCAGATATGTGTATATACATGTATAAACAATATATATAATCGAATAATCGAATCTTATCTAACCAATTTACAGTTTAACAGGCTAAACATTGTCAAATGATATGAGACCACAAATAAATCCCACATTTTTTAATCAAGGTTTAAATCAGGCTGATTACAAAGATACATACTAATCAAATATACTGCAAAAGAAGGGATTTTTTGGGGGCGGCCCCATGTAAAATGGGTTGTACTTGTATAGCGCTTTTCTACTTTCAAGGTACTCAAAGCACTTTGACACTATTTCCACATTCACACACTGATGGCGGGAGCTGCCATGCAAGGCCATAATCACGACCCATCAGGAGCAAGGGTGAAGTGTCTTGCTCAAGGACACAACGGAGGTGACTTGATTTTGGCAGAAGCCGTGGAACGAACCACGAACCCTCAGGTTTGCTGGCACGGCCGCTGTACCACCCGAGCCACACCGGTAGAATTGTAAGTGTCTAATTTTAAAGTCACACACACAATCTAGCCCATGACACTAGAGCAGGGGGGTCCAAGCGTTTTGCCCTGTGGGCAGCAAAAATTTGATCAATGGCTGAAAGCCGACTGCATGTAAAGTAAGTATATACAGTATATACATATATATATATATATATATATATATATATATATATATATATATATATATATATATATATATATATATATATATATATATATATATATATATATATATATATATATAGATAGATAGATGGATAAATTGTCTGTGTGTGTGTGCATATTATATTGATATGATGGATATGTAATTCATATAATTGGATATAAAGAATATGTGAAAGTTGGACTCCTACCTTGTTTACTTCCATGACAACCTCCTTAAAGTTTTGTAATCAATCAGAAATATCAAGCAGCTAAAATGCGCCAAACATGGATAACTGTGGAAAAAGTGCTTTGCATTTTTCCCATCATGCTTCGTAATGGATTTAGAAGGGTGTAATTCCGATTTTTTTTTTTTGGTGCAAGGATGTTTTTTTTATAATATCCACGAATTGTGCTGTTGGCATTTTGTGTTGGTTCGATTTTTTATTTTTTTTTGCACGACACGGGAAGGTTGTTTGCCTTGGGTCATATAAGTGAATGCTGTGCTTGGTATTATTCAAAGCATGCTAAGTGGTCATAGACCTGACTTACTCATGTCATCGTATCAATTGACTTTTAACATGAATTGAAATCTCCCTGCGGCCGGATTCCTAATTAAACGTATGGCGTCTTACAGGCCAAATTGAAGACGCCAGTGGGCCGTAGTTCGGACACCCCTGCACTAGAGGGTGAGGCATTTACGAACGGCATACCCCACGATCCCACTTGCTGCCATAGAAACCTTATTTAAATGTTTTTTTTAATAAAACAAAGTATGAGCATGCAGAGGAGGACAACATTTCTTTATATCAAGTGAAAGAGTTGTACATATATGAAAATGTTGTATTTCTAGTTAAACATACTATTAAATAAGCACAGCCGTTCTGTTGGGTGAAAATATAAAAAAGCATATAAAAACGTACAAAATGGAGGAAAACTATGTCAACTAAAATAATCCTTTATTCTCATCCATGTTTGCTTCGACCACCACTTATGTTGACAACCATTAATGTCGACGTGATGTCAGTCAGTTCACAAGGAGGTCGAGCTAAACAGGCTCCACTGCTTGAGAATGTTGTTGTTGTGGCATAGGTGTTGATGTATGGAAAGTGATGATTACATTGTGATATAACTGCAGTGCATTTACAGTCGCTACACTTTATAACCTCTCAGCCTTTGCTTGTTTGCCACTGACCGATGGGCACCCAGGTCACTTTTAAAAAGGATTTCCACCTTTATTCATGCCTGCATCTGGAGGACAATTGCTGACCCGTATCGTCTCAAAGCTGGGATGATGCAATATAAAGACGACATGCTGTTTCCAGAGAATGATGTCATGCTTTGCTGTAAAGAGCCGATAGAAAGCAAGATCATGTCGCGCCTAAGTATAAAAGAAGCATTTACTGTAAGTACTGTGTGTGTGTGTGTGTATGTGTGCGTGCGCGTGTGTGATGGATTAATATCAAGGGCCATCTGTTCCACTCGGTTTCATGTAATATGTATGATGAGGACACAGGCTAATGTATGTTTGGAGCACATGTGTGACAGTACGTGTTATGTCCTGCATTAGTGAATCTATAGTAATGTGTTTTCGAAGGGTTAGAGTTGATGATAATGGAATTCATTAAAAAGGGTTCACGTTGGGAGGACACAGGCTTCCTATTGGTCGTAATATTTATTGTGCAACTGATTAGTTCATAGTACCGGGAAACGACCCATTTCCAGTTAAAAAAAACCGCCAGTTTGCAAGGTCAAATATGTATATGTTCATCAATAAATCAATCAAAGTTGATTTATACAGCCCTTAATCACAAGTGTCTCAAAGGGCTGCACAAGCCACAACGACATCCTTGGCTCAGATCCCACATCAGGGCAAGAAAAAACTCAACCCAGTGGGATACAATGAGATACTAAAGAACTGTCAAAGAGATCTCGGGGACAAGACCTGCCCAAGACGGGACTGGACGACGAGTTTGATCATCAACACCTGAATGAGTTGCACAAGACTGGAAAATGTGACGTGGTCACGTGACACAAAAATGGAGATGTTTGTGAAGCGAAACGTGGCCCTTAAACTGAGGTGCGGACCAAAGCGTCAGATATCTGTACCGCTGCACCTCGAGTAAACACAATTGTAGATATGAGCGACATGACAATAGCTGTTGCTATTATTACCTTGATCAAACATGATGGACATGTCTGTTACAAGATACCGCATCAGTACACAATAGGGATGCAACGGTCCTCGGTATAATCTGCTTTTGATTAAAAAAAAATTTAATTTTGATTATTTACAGAGATCGGATGATATGTAAAAACACTACTTTCTACCCCAATTACTCAACCACATTTCGTTTTGGCATCAACTACTTATTTACTTCAATCTAATAAAAAATAATTGATAGATTTGTTCTAATTATATTTTTATTGTTTTTAAATTTTTAGGCATGTCATCATCTGAGATGAGACATTAAAGAAAGATTATGTTGATTTTTGTCTCCTGTATAATAAGTCCAGCATAGGTCAGAATCTGATTTCTTGCTGCCTCCGTGATTAAATGCCACCATTACCATGTAACCTTTTGCTAGAAGCTAGCACACGCACGCACGGACACACACACGCACGCATGCACACACACTCTTAGAGCCAACAAGTTGTCAGGGTGTACTTTTCTTCACAATGCAGCTCCTGCTGTCAGTCATGTACGTCAGGTGGACACATGTTACTGTATCTTTTCATTCACTGTAAGCCTTTTTACTCACCGCGTGACATTGTTTCATTCATACTGGTGGCTGTCTACATACCGCCAAGCGAGGACGTGCATGACGCTCAGCGCACGCTTGCAGGCCAGATCTTACTTGTGGAACGGTCTTTTCCGGACTCTCTTGTTATCGTACTTGGTGACTTTAACAAGGGAAATTTCAGCCAGGAATTACCCAAGTATAGGCAGTTTATTAAATGCCCGACCAGAGAGGAGAACACTTTGGATCACTGTTACACTACAATAAGCAAGGCATACCATGCAGTCCCGCGCAGATCAGATCACGTGATGGTGCACTTAATCCCTTCGAACAGACAGAGACTGAAACTGGCACTACCCTCATCGGGCTCATCTCGGATGGCGATGAGTCCGCCTACAGGAGAGAGGTGGACCGGCTGGCGTCCTGGTGCAGCCTCAACAACCTGGAGCTGAACGCCCAGAAAACAGTGGAGATGATCATGGACTTCAGGAAAGTCACAGCCCCACCATCCCCCCTCACCCTGATTGACTCTCCCACCCCCGTCTCCATTGTGGACTCCTTCCGTTTCTTGGGCACCACCATCACCCAGGACCTCAAGTGGGAGCCGACCATCAGCTCCCTCATCAAGAAGGCCCAGCAAAGGATGTACTTCCTGCGGCAGCTGAGGAATCTTAAGGTGCCGACCGAGATGCTGGTGCAGTTTTACTCAGCCATCATCGAGTCCATCCTCACCTCTTCCATCACTGTGTGGTTCCCCGGCGCCACAGTCCAGGATAAGCATCCACTGCAGCGCATTGTACGTGCTGCTGAGAAGGTGATTGGCTGTAAGCTCCCATCCCTCCAGGACCTGTTCTCCTCCAGGACCAGGAGGCGTGTGGGTCGGATCACAGCTGACTCTTCTCACCTTGGACACAAACTATTCTCCCCTCTCCCCTCAGGCAGGAGATTACGGTCCATCCAGACCCACATCTCCCGCCACCTGAACAGTGTTTTCCCCTCGGCCATCAGGCACATGAACAATAACAAGATCTGATAGCTCAGTTACAGCTCTTTTTATTACCAAATATGTGGTATACAGTATGTGTTTTATGTTGCACGATTGCACCAAGAAAAATTCCTAGTTTGTGAATTATTGTAAAATCATCGGTTTATGTTTTTTTGCAAGTGCAGCATTTTGGTATTTAGTGGGAAAAATTTACTGATTATTAGAGCTTTTTCGTTTTGATTTTGATATCAGCTCTCAGTAAAAAAAAGTTTAGAATGGTCAAAAACCTAACATTGTTCTCTGTTTAACTAATTTCACTTGATCAAACCTTTTCTAACATTCCACACTACAAAATAATAAAAGTATATATGATTCCTGCTGATATCGTGTCAGGCCCATATCAATATCAATATCAAGGCTACAATATCGGTATCGTATTTGGAATTGAAAAGGTTGTATCGGGATTTTCTTGTATTTTGTTGTAGTCATTTATAAATGGTGAACATGGTAGGCTCTAGGTTACTAGGTTCTAGCAGCTACACAACAGCTAAGCACACAATAGCACACAAACACACATAAGTGTCGTTAATTAAACAATATTGCAGTCTAAAACAGCACATTTGTCAATATAAACAAGTATCAAATAATTATAGTTGCATATTACTTACACATACAAAGTCCATAAGGCATCCAATAACAAACGTGTCCGCTTCATTCAGCTTACTGTGTCATGTCATAACTCAATGAATAATTGTGCCCACGAGGTATCTGCAAAAAAAACCCGGAAAAAAAACGTATCCAAATCCACACAGATGACATGAAAACAGTGCTAGGTTAATTGATTTACCCTCTAGCAACTGTGTTAGCTAACTACTGTGCCACAAATGGGTTGCAGCCGCTGCGTCACTGTTTACTGCATGTTGCGCAACATTAAATTGAGCAGTTACATCAGGGGTGCCCACACTTTTTCTGCAGGCGAGCTACTTTTCAATTGATCAAGTCGAGGGGATCTACCTCATTCATATATATAATTTATATTTATTAATTTTTGAAAGATACTTTTTTTTTTTTTTTTAACAATTTAAAGATGTTTAATAATAATACAAGCATGTTTAACACATTTAGGTTCCTTTCTTTCATGAAGACAAGAATATAAGTTGGTGTATTACCGGAGTCTGATGACTTGCATTGATTGGAATCAGACAGTTGTGCTGATAACCTCTACAATTTTGAATGTAGGAGAAAAAAAATTCTCCTTTCTGTCCAATACCACATGAAAGTGGTTGGTTTTTGGCATCTTATTTGTCCCGCTTCCATACTTGTTTTCATACACTTCAAAATAAATACATAGGCGGCAAACTCCGTAGCTTACTAGCTTGTGCACACTAGCCTAATGAGACTCTTATTTTATTAGCATAGGCAGGATGAAGCAGTGCTTTTATTGTGAAGGTAGGAACTGTGCAGTCTGTCTTTAGAGTTTTCGCAGCAGGTACGGCCCGAGAGTCTGTTTAAATTAAAAGTGTTTCTCCCCTTCCTGTCGGTGATGTTTTCTTAATAATGAGCTCGGAGCAGCCAGTGTCCACTCACAAGACCCTCGGGTGCCGTAAATGTCGATCAATCGACGAAAGTGACGTCTTGGTGAAGATTAATGATCGCCAATGTTTAGGTCTATTTTTTTAATGCCTGGCTGGTGATCGACTGACACACCCTCCGCGATCGACCGGTAGCTCGCGATCGACTTAATGGCACCCTTGATTTACATGATACTTTGGGTTTTTGAATCGGAGGAGTTGTATATTCTGCATCAATATCCAATCCAGTATATTTGACCAGATTGGACCTTCCTTAATTGCAAACATAATGCATCATGATCTTAACTTAATAAAGTATTGCTTACATTCCTCACTACAAAATAATACAAGTATGTACTGTGGTTTGTGCTGATATTGTATTTGATCAATGTCAGTTGAAGCCAATACTCAAAGTTCCCAATATCACTATGGTATCGTAAGTGATAACGTTGTATTGGGACACCCCTGCTGATTATTAGTGAGATATATTATTAGATATTACATGAATTTGCTTTGTCAGTTATAACACAAAGCTAAGATATTTTGTTCATATACTTAAGCACATATTGACCCAGGTTATATTGCTTTTAGCACAAAAAATGTATCAAATTAATTGCATCTGGCCTCAATCTCAAAAGTAATAACTATTAGATGGATAGAACATACCAAATTAAATTTAAAAAAAATAGGAAAATTGAATATTTATGTGTTGCCACATATGCATTGATCCCCGCAGGTTAAATGTTGCATTTTCTAAAGATACGTTTTCTAAAATGATACATTGAAACGTTAATGAGATCACTGAACTCCTGATCGCTGCCTCAGGCGAGACATTTCCTACAATGCAGTCGTCAAAAGTAGCAAATGTCGAGAACATTCAATCA